>NC_089497.1:20595602-20898544 GCF_036850765.1 Saccopteryx bilineata
TCTCTACTGTATACACGGTGTTACGTCATCATCTGCACATGCACACATGCTGCCACATCATCCTACAGAAACTGGGAGGGTATTCCTTTTATTTGGTGCAGATTTCACATTTCTATCGTCTTTTGTTGCTTTTCTGTGACCGGTCAAAAGTGCACCATGACTTTATGGACACACTGTATTGAAAGTTTCAGTATTCTGTGTGCTCATAACTACAGTAAAATTAATAAATTTGAAAAAATCTTTTAGAAAACTCAAAGCTATGCATAATTTATTCTCTCCATATGCTTTTATATAAAAATAAATGTGGTTTACACATATCTATGCAGATATAGTTTCCAAATAAATTTAGAAATATATTCATTTTAACAATTTTTAAGAAATTAAATGAAAAAAGCAGTTTATTTTAGTATATCTGTGAATACTTTCCATCTGTCCATTCATTCAAAGACAGTCTGAGCATATCAGTGACTACTTACAGGTATCCTTTGGAGAATATTAATTGTTTGTAGTTTCATTGAAACTATTCTTTCTGAGACTTCTTGTCTGCCTAGAAAACGAAGTCCACTGTGCTTGTCCTAGTATTATGTCAATAATTCCCTTTTACAGGGAAATTAAGAGCAACGTGGCCTAAAGGAGAGAAGTTCTAGAGGGGAAATTACAAGACAGGGCTTCTCATGTGGGCCAGCTGTTGCCTGTTTAGCTCTGGGCCACTCACTCACCCAAGAAAGCACCTGAATACTGGGGCTCACTGATTTCTTACAAGGATCATTGTAAAAGTGCCTTGAAAACTCTTAAATTTATATTATATGTTACTAAGACTTTATAGAGAAAATAAAAGTCTTGATTTTTTTTTTTGTATTTTTCTGAAGTTGGAAACGGGGAGGCAGTCAGACAGACTCCCACATGTGCCCGACCGGGATCCACCTGGCACGCCCACCAGGGGGCGATGCTCTGCCCATCTGGGGTGTTGCTCTGTTGCAACCAGAGCCATTCTAGCACCTGAGGCAGAGGCCACAGAGCCATCCTCAGCGCCCGGGCAAACTTTGCTACAATGGAGCCTTGGCTGTGGGAGGTGAAGAGAGAGACAGAGAGGAAGGAGAGGGGGAAAGGTGGAGAAGCAGATGGGCGCTTCTCCTGTGTGCCCTGGTCGGGAATCGAACCCGGGTCCCCTGCATGCCAGGCCGACGTTCTACCACTGAGCCAACCGGCCAGGGCCAAAAGTCTTGACCTTTTAAAAAACTTTTGACATTTCTGAGATATGACACATGGCCTGATATTAAAAATCAATGACATGACTTCTAATATGTCTGAGGTTGAAAAATTGTTCCTCTTTTGGTCTTGTTTTCTTTTCTGCAAGATTAAATTGCAGTCCACGTGCTGGAACATATTGATTACAATTTTCTGATTTTAAATTAAGGAGATCATAAAATAAGGAGCACACTCCCAAGAAGCATTGGGGTATATTCAATAATGAACCCTGGCCCTGACTGATTTCCTCACTAGATAGAGTATTGGCCCTGCATATGGATGTCCCAGGTTCGATTCCTGGTGAAGGCACACAGGAGAAGTGTAAAAAATAAGAGGAAAGCCTGACCTGTGGTGGCGCAGTGGATAAAGCATCAACCTGGAAATACTGAGGTTGCCGGTTCAAAACCCTGGGCTTGCCTGGTCAAGGCACATATGGGAGTTGATGCTTCCTGTTCCTCCCCCCGTTCTCTATAATAAATAAATAAAATCTTAAAAAAAAAAGAGGAAGGAAGGAAGAAAATAAGGAAAGGGAAGAAAGAAAGAAAGAAAGAAAGAAAGAAAGAAAGAAAGAAAGAGAAAGGAGAAAAGAGAAAGAAAGATAGAAGAAAAGAGAGAGGGAGAAGAAAAAGAAAGAAAGAAAGAAAGAAAGAAAGAAAGAAAGAAAGAAAGAAAGAAAGAAAGAGGGAGAAAGAGAAAGGAGAAAAGAGAGAGAAGAAAAGGAAAGAAAAGAGAGAAAGAAAGAAAGAAGAAAAGAGAGAAAGAGAGAGAGAAGAAAAAGAAGAAAGAAAGAAAGAAAGAAAGAAAGAAAGAAAGAAAGAAAGAAAGAAAGAAAGAAAGAAAGAAAAAGAAAGAAAGAAAAGGGAAGAAATGAGCCTTGGTTGGATAGCTTGGTTGGTTGGTGCATCATCCCGAAGCACAAAGGTTGCCAGTTCGATCCCCAACCAGGGCACATATAGAAACAGACTGATGTTCTGGTCTCTCTTTCTCTCTCCCTTTCTTCTCTAAAACCAATAGATATACTGCTCACAAAAATTAGGGGATATATCAAAATGAATATGAAGCAATAAAATATCCCCTAATTTTTGTGAGCAGATATTTAAAATGTAAAATGAGAATGTCTAGTGCATTAAAACAAGTGCAATATTTAACAAGAGCTTTGTATTAATAGTCATAGCCAGCATTTACTGAGTACTGACCACATGCATGACCCTGTGGTGGCCAATTGTGTAAATTTTTCATTTAATTTTCATCATATCCTATTGAGGTATATAGGGCCATTATACATCACCTCACTTAATGTTTATGTTAGCTCTATGAATTGATAGTGTTATTTTTCCAATTTAATAACTATCAGACTATGACTTAAAGAGGCTAAGAAAGTTTACTAATGCCATAAAGCAAAAATTTATTTTGAGTATGTCTGTGATCCAAAAGCCCCTATTCATCTTTAGAAATAAAGACATGAGATCTAATCATTAATAAGAAAACTAACCAAATTTAAATTAGGGTAAACTGAAGAAGGAAACCTAGGTGGATTTCAGGAAATTTACCTCATTTTCTGTGACCTCCATGTTATAGGTATCAATTGACTTTTACAATCCAAGAAAACATTTGGGAGAAAAAAAGTAGAATAAAAAAATATATTCTTTTTTAATCTTCCAGTATCCTGTTATTCAAATGTAGTACAATAAGACAGAAGAGTGACATTAAAGACATTGAAATATGTCTTTAAAATGCCATGCTATAATATAGACTGGCAAATGAATAGAGAAATAGAGCAATGGAACAGAACAGAAAGCCCAGAAACAGACCCACATAAATATGGTCAACTGACTTAGGACAAAGAACAAGCAGAATACATACAACGGAGCAAAGACAGTCTTGTCGACAAATGGTGCTGGGACAACAGGACATCCACATGAAAAATAATGACTGTAAACACAGAACTCATATCTCTCAAGAAAATTAACTTATGAATTATACACTTAAATATAAAATCTAGAATTATAAACGTTCTAGAATATAATGTGGGAGAAATCCTAGAAGACCTTGATTATGGCGATCCCTTTTTTAGATAAAACACTGCAGGGACCATCCATGAAAGAAATAATTGATAAACTGGACCTCATTAAAATTTAAAACTTTGCAAAAACACTAACAAGAGCTTGAGAAGACAAGCCCCAGACTGGGAGAGATATTTGCAAAAGATATATCTGATAAAAGTACAGCTATCTAAAATATACAAAGAAGGCACAATTCAACGATGCAAAAACTACCCAATTATAAAAATAGGTCAAAGATACCTCACTAAAGAAGACATACACATGGCAAATAAACATCTGAAATGATTCCCCATATCTTATATCATCAGAAAAACACCAACTAAAACAACAATGAGATACCACTACATATGGTACTTATTATAATGGCTCATATCAAGAATACTGAAAACACCATATGCTGGTGAGGATGTGAAACAACAGGAACTCTTATTCAATGCTTGTGAGAATGGTACAGTCAGTTTGGAAAGCAGTTTGCTGGTTTCTTAAAATCAAAGCAAAAAAAAAAAAAACCCACCTATTTTTTTACCCTGTGATTTAGCAATGGTGCTCATAGTATTTATCAAAAGTTGTTGGAAACTTATGTTCATATGGAAACCTCCACACATATGTTTACAGCAACTTTCTTCACAATTGCCAAAACTTGAAAGCAATCAAGATGTCCATCAGTAAGTGAATGGATAAGCGGTGATACATAGCAGACAATTGAGTACTATTCAGGACTAACAAGAAATTAGCAATTAAACCATAAAAAGACATGAAGGAATTTTACATACATATTGCTAAATAAAAGAAGCCAATCTGAAAGGCCACAGACTGTATAAATTATATGACATTCTGGAAAGAGAAAATATGAGGGAGACAGGAGAAAGATCAGTGCTTGCCAAGAGTTGGGATAAAGAGTAATATATAAGTGAAACGGGATATATATATATATTTTTTTGTATTTTTCTGAAGCTGGAAACGGGGAGAGACAGTCAGACAGACTCCCGCATGTGCCCGACCGGGATCCACCCGGCACGCCCACCAGGGGCGACGCTCTGCCCACCAGGGGGCGATGCTCTGCCCCTCCGGGGCATCGCTCTGCCACGACCGGAGCCACTCTAGCGTCTGGGGCAGAGGCCAAAGAGCCATCCCCAGCGCCCGGGCCATCTTTGCTCCAATGGAGCCTTGGCTGCGGGAGGGGAATAGAGAGACAGAGAGGAAGGGGGGGGGGTGGAGAAGCAAATGGGCGCTTCTCCTATGTGCCCTGGCCGGGAATCGAACCCGGGTCCCCTGCACGCCAGGCTGACGCTCTACCGCTGAGCCAACCGGCCAGGGCTGTGAAACGGGATATTTAGGAAAGTGAAAATACTCTGTATTTTACTTTAGTGAAATGAATACATGTCATTACATTTGGTCAAACCCATAGTAAGTACAGCACCAAGAATGAATCATTATGTAAACTATGGGCATCAGGCAATTAGGATGTGTCAGTGTAGGTTATCAAATATAACAAAGCTACCTCTGTGGTGAGGAGTATATTGTTAACAGGTTAGGCTATGGATGTATGTGGGCTGGAGATAGATGAGAAATCTTTGTACCTTCTCTCAAATTTGCTGTAAAATTCAAATTGACCTAACATGTAAGTCACCTGACCAGGCGGTAGTGCAGTGGATAGCATGTCTACTGGGGATGTTGAGGACCCAGATTTGAAACTCAGAAGTCGTTGGCTTGAGTGTGGGACCATAAACATGAACCCATAGTCGCTGGCTTGAAGTCCAAGGTTGCTGGCTTGAACTCAAGGTCTCTGACTTAAACGCAAGGCTGCTGGTGTGAGCAAGGGGTCACTGACTCAGACAAAGCTCCCCTCCCCCACCTGTGTTGAGGCACATATGAGAAAGCCATCAATGAAGAACTAAAGCACCACAACAGTGAGTTGATACTTATCATCTCTCTCTGTTCCTGTCTGTCTCTCCCTGTCTGTCTCTCTCTAACTTAAAAATAAAAGAAAAATCAAAAGTAATTTAAATAAGTCAATTTAAAAATATTTTACTGGCCTGACCTCTGGTGGTGCAGTGGATAAAGCGTCAACCTGGGAACACTGAGGTTGCCGGTTCAAAACCCTGCACTTGTCTGGTCAAGGCACATATGGGAGTTGATGCTTCCTGCTCCTCCCTCCTTTCTCTCTCTCTCTCTCTCTCTCTCTCTCTCTCTCTCTCTCCTCTCTAAAATGAATAAATAAAAAAATAAATAAAATTTTAAAAATATTTTACTGAAAATAATTATCATATATAACATCTATGTCAGAAGAAAGAAAATCTAAAATTTGATTAATCAACTCTTCCTAAAGATAGTACTACACTGATTAATTTTATTATACTGAACTTCTCAACAATAACATGAAATAACATGAAAGACAAGTTTCAATATTTTTATTACATCTCAAATAAGATTCCAATTCTTAGCATTGAATCATCTGAGACTCTGGATGTATATGTAAACAAGGCAGATTTTTTTTTGCCAAAGCTCCTCTTTTTTATCTATTCGTAACCATTTCATTCTGGAAGGTAATATATGCTTAATACATTGTCTATATCTTAATTGTTGTTTATTTTTATTTTTATTTATGCCTGGCAGCCCTGGAATTTTAAAAAATTATCCAGAAATTCTACAGCAAACTAAAATTAGGTAGGGGTAAAAATGTAATCCAGACAACAAATAACCTTAAAGTTCCTTCTAAAGAAATTCTGAAAATGTGGAAAACAGGAAATTTAGTGAAGCCATGCCCACTCCTGCTTTTTCTATACCTCTCAGGGGTCTACATTGTCAAGGGGAAATATGGCCACAGAAAGTGTTTGGCTGGTCAATGCTTGCTACCAACAATTATTTCAAGAGAAGAGAACAGTCCAGAAGAGTGTGTGAAAGGCAGTAATTGATTGAATTCTCTTTGACCTCATTCTTCTCTTCTCTGGCTTTCTCTGCTGCAGCCATAACAGCCTTCCTCATGGTCCTTGACTGTACTGGGTGCACTCCTGCCTAAGGGTCTTATATTTGCTTTCTTTCTCAAATGCACTTACCCCAGAACCGTACATGTCTCTTGTATCTCTTTTAGGTGTATCTCATGTGTCATTTTGACCATTTCATTTTAAATACATCTCACATTATTTCTGTTCTTCCTGTTCTTATTCTTCTCCCCGAGTGTGTCTGGCTACCACAGTGTTTTATATTATGCATTCTCTCTTTTTTTCCTTCTTTTCTAAGTGAGGGGGGGGGGAGAGATAGAGAAACAGACGCCCACATGCACCCTGACTGTGATCCACCTGGCGACCCCTGTCCGGAGCCAATACAGTACTCTGCCCATTTGGGGTCATGCTTGTTTAGCTCCTGAGGCAGAGGCTCCACAGTGCCATCCACAGTGTCTGAGGCCAGTGCGCTTGAACTGACTGATCTATGGCTGCGGGAGGGGAAGAGAGAGGGAGAGAGAGAAAAAAAGGAAGGGAGAAGAGTGGAGAAGCAGATGGGCGCTTCTCCTTTGTGCCCTGACTGGGAATCAAACCCGGGATGGCCACACGACTGGCTAACGCTCCACTACTGAGCCAACAGGCCAAGGCCAATTGTGCATTCTCTTAATTTATTTGTTTATTTTCTGACTTCCTCACTAGAGCTCAGTCTCCGTGAGGCAGGGTTTTTCTCTGCTTCATTCCCTGAGTTATCCTTATCCTCAAGAATAGTTTCTGAGACCCCTTAGGCTTTTATAAATATTTACTGAAGGATTGAATAAATAATAGAATATTATTTTTCTAACCATAGAGAATAAAGTTTAAATGGGTTATCATTTTTATCTGAAAGTGTAATACCATATTGAATGAACTAGCTCTCTTTGCTATAGAGTAAAATGTGTTCTGAGTTACAGCCTTCTTCTTGCTCTCCTTCACTTGTACCTCAAGGACAGATTTAAAAATATAGAAAATTGCAAATACAATGAAATCCTAAAATATTAATAAAAATTATCAAACCACCCAAAATTTAAAAAATGACTTTCCAAGTTCTCTGTTATCTACAGTATCTCAAATGTTACCAAATATATATATATATATATACGCACATACACTTTTTATACTTACAAGTTTATATTCTCCAATGCACTAAAAAAAGCTATATTTATATATTTTGCATAAAATATATATAGCTATTTTATATAATCAAGTTGATAAATATTCTCTTTAAAAACACAAAACTTGGAGTCAGTACACTTGTTTTCTACTTATGACTGCTACAAATTATCCTCTGACAAGTCACTTAAACTCTCCGGGTTTCAATTGACTCCTGTAAAAAATATAGGAGAAAGAGAGGATTAATTTATGATATCTTTCAGTCTTGGATGCCTTGAATCTTCTATCTGGATGTTTTATTAATAACTGAAACTTATAATTCCTTACTTTTGAGAAAGAAAAGAAAATTAATCTAAAGCATTGTAGTTTAATATATTTTAAACAATTATATA
Organism: Saccopteryx bilineata; assembly: GCF_036850765.1. Lineage (NCBI taxonomy): Eukaryota > Metazoa > Chordata > Mammalia > Chiroptera > Emballonuridae > Saccopteryx > Saccopteryx bilineata. The sequence goes on from NC_089497.1 coordinate 20,603,397, forward strand.
CTAATATGCAGAATAATATATCAAAGCTTTTTCATGTTGCCATTTTGATGTGATTTATATTCATCACTTTGAATAAAAGCTGTAAGTACTTTGTTGATTATGTTTTGAAAAGACTTTCTAGAGTAGAGATGACCTTATTGCAATGATCAATGTGGAGTAGGAATTTGTAATCGGACATCAGACATTTGATTCAATAAGACACTGTTCTTTTAATTTTTATATAATGTATTTACCATCCTAAACAATGTTCAGAAAACAATCAAGAGGGCAAGAAGCTAAAACATACCAGTGAAGGCAAAGGCAACGACTGAAACCCAGAAATACTGCTAACTAGTTATGGAAAAATAAAATTACTGTTATGGCTTATGTTATGTCTGTCTCACTGATTCAGATGTCAAAGGAGCGCACAAGTCAATAAAATAGAATTTTCTTCTACTTTCAGAGCGTCAAAGAATATTTCCAATTTATTATCTGAATTTTGTTGCTAATTAATAGTTCTCAAACTGTTATATGACAAGTTTCTTTATTCATTTGCACAAAGAAGTCGATAAATAACAGATAAGGTGACAGATTCTGAATCTTTATCAGTTGTTTAACTCAGCATGAAGTTTTATAAAGAAAAACAATAGAGGTGTGCAAACAAACACAACCTGCAAATTTAAAATATATAAAAAATACTTTTTTTGTTAAAACTGCAGAAACTTTCCCAATTAGTACCAGCAGAAGCTTCATAACGTACTCCTGGAAGCAGACTAAAAAAAAAAAAAAAAAAGAATCCTATCAAAAATGTGCATCAGTGTTACAGCTGTGGCCCATTTATGTCACAAATCAAACCCACTCTCCAGAGAAACATCAGCCGTGTAAACAGTGATTCTTGAACTTTCAAGAGCATCTGAATCACTTGGAGAGCTTATTATCACGGAGATCACTGGGCACTCCCCTCGAGTTTTTGATTCAGTAAATCAGGAAGAGGGCCCAATATTTGTCATTCTCACAAATTCTTAGGTAGCACTGATGTTGCTGGTCAAGGGACCACACTTTGGTTGTAAATAATTTGAGTTGTGCAATCATGGCTTTGCAATGATCTTAAATGTATTTAATCCATTTCTTCAGCTCAGATCTTAGTCATCTCTTGACAGTGAATTTATTATTAAATTTGAGAAACTACTGAGACAGAGACTAGTTTTATATCGGCTGATAATCTTCCTTGAGGGGTTCATGGTCTTGGGGAGGGGAATGTGCTTAGATAATTATTCTGTAATGTTTTCATAGGAGAATGCACAGAGAATATAAACAATAAAGATCTACTGAAAACTAAAGCACAGTAGAGCAGCTTTATTGTGATCAAATTTTTAAAATATCACTCTGACCTGACAGGAAGCAGGAAAGTAAGTTAGAAAATGATTGCAAAAATCCCAGTCGGTGACAATGATGGTATTCAGAGCTCTTCAGCTTTCCATATTGCTTTTAGCATAAAATATAAATGCCTTAAAATTTGAAAAATAATTCTAAAAACTTGGTACTTAGTTACCTGTAGAATATTGTCTCATCATTTTTGCTACCTCCAACACTACTTAATAAAAACACAATATAAAAAATTCAGTCTTGTTGACTTTCTTTCAGTTTCTCAAATTCACAATAGTTTCTTTCACCTCTAAATTTTTATGCATTTTTTTTTTATTTTCTAAGTTGAGAGGATGGGAGATAGAGAGACAGATTCCTGCATGTGCCCTGACCAGGATCCACCAGGCAACCCCTGCCTGGGGCTAATGCTATGCCCATCTGGGGTAATGCTTGCAATCAAGCTATTTTTAGTGCCTGAGGCTGATGCACTTGAACCAATAGAGCTATGGCTGCAGGAGGGGAAGAGAGAGAGAGAAGAAAGAAAGAGAAGGGAGAGGGGTGGAGAAGCAAATGGTCACTTCTCCTGTGTGTTTCGAATGGGAATTGAACCTGGGATATCCATTCCCTGGCTGGGTCCTCTACCACTGTGTAAACTGACCAGGGCTTTATTTTTTTTCTCTAAACTGAAACAACTCTGGCATCATCTTCACCTTATTCACTAAAATCTGTATCTCAGTACAGTTCTCTTCTCATGGACCCATTACTTTCTCTATTCATATTTTTCCGCCTCAAGCCCCAGTTTGTGCAAAGTGCTCTGTCTCAGTTTGTTTACTTCTCCATATATTTCACCGAGGAAGCAGCCTTTTGGGGGAAGATGCTGGGATCTTTATCGTATATTTATCAGAAAGCCCAGCTCACCGTAAATAAATAGACAATGAGCACGTGGTAGTTTCAGTAAAGGAATAAGAGCCTATGAAAAACAAACAAACAGAAAAGAACAGACAGAGATCTAAGAAGAAAAGACAGTAAGACAGTCAGTTGCAGGCTCATGGTAGTTAACAGCTAGAGGGAGTAGTTAACAAGTTTAGAAAAATATAGACTGAAAAAAATCCAGTGGTTTTAGCTAGGTAATCTTAGAGACAGTAATGTCAGCAGGGTAATAGAGACAAAGATAATACTACAAGTTGGAAATCCTTACACATTTTCAAGTAGTTTTTAATTTAATCTTTATAAAAATTAGAGGAGACAAAAACCATTAGAACCATTTTACAGACAGAGTAACTCAAGCAGACAAATATTAAGTAACTGTCTGAAGGTTACAAAGCAACAGGACACCAGAGTTGAACCTGGAATGTCTGACTCTGAGAGGCAAGCTTCCATGGATTTTGTGCACTCTTCCCTCTCACTACATAACTGAATAAATAAAACAAAGGAAAGCTGTATTTGATCTGAGCCTCCCTGTAGTAAGCCTTGTGGTACCCATTGGTTCCCATCTTCAGCTTCCTTCTCCTTTTCATGTACATCGATTTAAACTTATCCTAATAAATACCATTTGTATTTTTAAAACATAGCTCATTTTATGGAATTAAAAAAAATGTTTTATTGACTTGAGAGAGAGAGAGAGAGAAGGGAGAGAGAGAAAGAGGAGTAGGAAGAGAGAGAGAAGCACCAACTCATTTTTCCACTTAGCTGGGCACTCTGATTGCTTCTTGTACGTGCCGTGACAGGGTTCGAACTCATGGCCGCAATGCACTGGGAGGATGCTTTCTCTGCAGAGCAACCTAGCCATACTGAACTTAATTTTGATTATAACCTTCTTGGTTTCTTTTCCTAAAAATATGTATTACTTTCCACCTGTCCAGAATGTGGCATCATCTGCAAATTTAATGACTATGCTTTTTCATCCAAATTACTATTGATTGAATTAAAAATAAGTATGAGTTCAAAGGTTGAAAACAGACTCATGTTTGATGTCTGCATTCATGCTTGTTTGTGAGCTAGGGAGGCAGTTGCAATTTGGATCTGTTCAACGTACATATTAAGAGGGGGGCTATAATTTATTAACTTCTTTGATCTCATATTTGGAATTGAATAAAGTGTGGTGTACATAAGACAACTTTTGAAATGCTAACAAGGTTCTAGAGTCACACCACAGAATAGGTTTTACTAAAAAGACACTACTTTTTAGAACTAAAATGTCCATGTTAGAATAAGAAATATGTTCTTTCCTTCTCTCTCTCTTTCTCTTTAATATTGTAAATAAAATAAGCAAGTAAAAAAAAAATCTAAACTAACAAATGTTTTCAGAATCTATCTGTTGAATTTTTAGACAATCCCATTCAACCCAGGCAGGCCGGGGATAAGAATTCAGGAAGAATTGGGGGGGGAAATGTGACAGAAGTCCTCTGATCTTTCAGCTGGAAGTGCAGGGATAATAGAAAAGGAAGACTGTGTTTAAAAGTAGTCTTAATAAGAGGTCTTTTTGAAATGAGTAGGTGGGGCTAGCTGAGGATAAAATGAAAAATCACAAGGAAGACTACTGACTCTTGGTGAAGACTGGGACAAACACAGCCAGTGAGCAGAACATAACAGATACCAGTATTGTTAAGACCCTGAAGCCCGGGCAGCTCTGGGAGATGAAAGTTTCCCTCTAATCCCCTTCATGAAAGCAGACTTTCCACAGAGAAGACAATTTAGTCGTGGGAGCGTGAAATTTATAAAGAAAGGATGTTATTTCCCCTTATTTTCTTCCATATCATTCTCCCACACTGTTTGTTACCTGAAGACAGATAAGATCTCTCAGAGTCTAGGAAGAAGCTCAATAATATCTGGCATGATATAGGAAAGTGATAGAGTGAATTAATATACGTACTTCTCATTAGAAAAATAAACCTTTTTCGAAGATAGGTTTCATCATGTTCACCATTTAACAGGTTATTGAAGCTTCCCTAAAATAATAAATAAAGCTGATAGGAGAGAATGGATAAAAATAGTACACTCCTGCATCTTGTATTCACCATTCTTTTACAACCATAATTTCTCCTTGCTCTCAATATGAACTGTGTTGATTAGTAAGAGACTATACCCCTTACTTCCCCTCAAATAAACTTTGAGCCTCAATCTTTTGCATGATCAATTTCTTTATATTTAATAGTACACCTTTCAAATTAGTCTTTACTCTTTCAAGTTGTTTATAATCACAGACTTAGTATTTTCTGTCTCTAAAACTCATGCCAACGACTGCCATCACCAGTCACGGGGCAAGTTTAACGTGCTTGTTGTCATCAGTTACCTTTCGATGTATAACTCCTACCGACCAGTGAGACATCCTTAACACTGACTTCATTAGTAGGTTAGCAACTTATAATTGAAGAGTAATGAATTAGTGTTCTACATTTATCTTAAGAGATGCTTCCTTTGCTAACTTCCTTGCTTTTCCTGACTTAAAGGGAGGATTCTGCAACAGACGCAATGTTTGTATTTCCCCCAAAATTTATGTTACATATCACCCCTAACATAATGGTATTTGGAGGTGGGGCCTCTGGGAGGTGAGTAGGTCATGAGGTTGGAGCTCTCATGAAGAAGATTAGTGCCCTTGTAAAAAAGATCTCAGAGAGCAACCTTGCCCTTTCTCTATGTTAAAACAGTGTCTATGAGCTAGGAAGTGGGCCCCGACCTGACACTGAATCTTCTGTCACCTCAGTCATGAACCTTCTAGGCTCCAGAACTGTGAGAAATGCATTTCTTATTTTATAAGTCACTGAGTCTATGGTATTCTGTTATAGCAGTCTACATGGATAACGACAGAGTCTAAAGAATTTCTTAATATGTATTTATCTACTTATGTATTTATTTATTTATTTATATATTTCACTTACCTGATACTTGATGTAGAAAGCAAGCTTTATTTCTTATTTTAGTGCTAAGACCCAATAACCTAAAAACATTTCATTTTGGTATTAGAATATCACCTTAAATTCAACTTATTTAAAACCATCTCTTCTTTCTTGTAATGTCCCTTTTAGGTAATGTTATTTCTCTTATGTTGGTCTAATAAACTAAATTGAAAGATATGTCACATTTAAAAATAATTCCCTAGGAAAATTTACCTATATTTTATGGGTTATTCCTCATTAAATGACGGGTTAAACTCATCAGTGAAGCCAGATGATTACAAAATATTACTTGTGAAAGGTTTTTAATCAGGAATTTAATTATTTTATAGATTTAGGACTATTCATATTTTAAGATATTTTTCAGTATCATTTTGGGTCAGTTAAAATTTTATAAAGAAGTTTGCCCTATTATTTGTGGCATCAACTTGTTCATTATTTCTCATTATTATACGTGTTTACATCTAGAGTATATGTAGAAATGTTTTCATTTCTAATATGAATTTTGTACAGTATGTTTTGTTTCTCTTGTGATCAGTCTTGATAAAACTTACAAATTTATTAGCTTTTTCATGAATAAAATTTGTTTACCTCTATTTTATTCTGTGTGTGTTTATTTATATACAATTTTATGAAATACATAGACAATGCTTTTATCCTTCTTGCACTTTCCCTAATAGGAACAGTTTGCAGAACAATTTAGTACAATAGTAAAACTTAGATATTGACATTGTTAGAGTTCACTGAATTAATTTGAATTTTGTCAGATTTATACGCACTTATTTGTAGGTGTGTATGTGTGTTTGCATGCATTTATTTTTATGAAAATTTATCACATATCTGTAGACTGACTCCTCCTCTGGAGTCAAAACATAGAACTATTCCATTAACACGGGATTAATTTTGATAGCCATATTTTTCTCTCCTTTGGTTTTTAATTCTTGGCAACCACTCATCCTCTCTATAATTTTGCCATTCAAAGAATGTTATATAAATGAAGTCATACAGTATATGACCTATTAAAATTGGCTTTGTTTACTGTGCATAATGCTATTGAGATTGAGCAGGTCATTGCATGTACTCATAGTATACTCATAAATTGACAACAGACTTAATTATAAAATGCTAAACTATAAACTTAAGAAAAAAATCGAGGAACTCAGGCTACATAAAGAGATTTTAGACTTGACAACAAAATAATAACCCATAAAAGAAAAAAATAATAATTTGGTCATCATCAAAAGTTAAAATGTTTTCTAGGCAATAGAGACCTTGTTAAGAGAATGAAAAGACAAACCATGGACTTGGAGAAAATATTTACAAACCACATAACTGAAAAAGATCTTCTATTTAGAAATTATGAAGAACTCTCAAAACTCAATAGTAAAGAAACAAACAATTAGATTAGAAAATAGCAAATTACATGAACAGATATTTCAATAAAGAATAAACATCAATGTCTAATAAACACATGAAAAGATATTCAACAGCATTCATCATTATATCAATAAAAATTAAAGCTACAATAAAATACCACAACATGCTTTTGAGAATGGCAAACATAAAAAAAAATAGTGCTAGCCTGACTAAGCGGTGGTACAGTGGATAGAGCATCAGACTGAGATGCGGAAAACCCAGGTTCAAGAACCCGAGGTCGCCAGCTTGAGCGCGGGCTCATCTGGTTTGAGCAAAAGCTCACCAGCTTGGACCCAAGGTTGCTGGCTCGAGCAAGGGGTTACTCTGTCTGCTGAAGGCCCACGGACAAGGCACATATGAGAAAGCAATCAATGAACAACTATGTTGCAACACGCAAGGAAAAACTAATGATTGATGCTTCTCATCTCTCCGTTCCTGTCTGTCTGTCCCTGTCTATTCCTCTCTCTGACTCTCTCTCTCTGTCTCTGAAAAAAAAAAATAGTGCTAACACCAAATGCTGGCAGGAAGGGGGTGAAACTAGCACTCAAACACTGATGGTGGGAATATGAATTGGTAAAAGCCACTCTTGAAAATAGTGTAGCTGCTTATTATTTAATATTTTTTAAAAGCATAAGACATTAGTATTATTTTAAGACCCACATTTAGTTAATATTCTTTTATATTTACATTCCCATTTACTCTATTACTTTTTATTTATTCTTGCAATTCTATTTTGCTATGAAATAATTCTCCTTCTGATTAAAGACCTTCATGAACAGTATAGAGTATACAGATATTGAATAATAATGTACAGCTGAAAGTTATATAATGTTTTGACTAATGTTGTTTCAATTAAAAAATAATAAAATTCCAGTTAGTAGTTCCTTTAGTGTTCATCAAATGGTTAAAAATGTCCTCAGATTTTTCATATGTGTTTATTGTTATATTTTTAATTTTTGATGGGTTCTTTTTTATGTTGGTTATAACTTTCTTTTGGTACTTTAGAAATCAAACTAGCTTCTGAAAAGTTAATACTATTAGACAATTTTGTAAAACTCTCAGCCATTGGCCCTGGCCGGTTGGCTCAGTGGTAGAGCGTCAGCCTGGTGTGCAGGAGTCCCGGGTTCGATTCCCAGCCAGGGCACACAGGAGAAGCGCCCATCTGCTTCTCCACCACTTCCCCTCTCCTTCCTCTCTATCTCTCTCTTCCCTTCCCGCAGCCAAGGCTCCATTGGAGCAAAGTTTGCCCGGGTGCTGAGGATGGCTCTATGGCCTCTGCCTCAGGCACTAGAATGGCTCTGGTTGCAACAGAGCAACACCCCAGATGGGCAGAGCATCGCCCCCTGGTGGGTGTGCCGGGTGGATCCCTGTAGGGCACATGCGGGAGTCTGTCTGACTGCCTCCCGGTTTCCAACTTCAGGAAAACAAAAACAAAAACAAACAAACAAACAAACAAAAAAGACCTCTCAGCCATTATCTCTTCAAATATGGAGTCTGCCTCTTGGTTACTTTCTCGGTCTGTTTCTGTGTTTCTCTAAGGAATTCATTGTGTGGGCGGCAATGAATGCGTCCCCTTTGGCGCTCACAGAGCAGCCACCACAGTCAGATTTTAGTTTTTACAGCCAGAAGCTCTGCCTCGAGTCTTCCAAACAATTCTGTGTGCTACACAGTAGCACTTTAATTAACTCCTAGCTAATTAATTAGGTAGAATTGTATTTTGTGGCTTCAAATAAAAACCCTTTGAGGTTAATTAGCCTCAGAATTTTATTCGGCTTTTTTTTTTTTCCTTTTGCAATGTCTCTGTTTTCTATCCCTGTTTCTCTAACCTGACCACTTGACATTTTAGTTAAGGCCCACCTGGATTTCAGAGTGGGGTTATGTGACACTTACTTAATCATCTCTCAGTCTATTGGTTTTCTTCTCTCCAATACATACCATGATCACATTTATGACATAGCAACCGTGCTTTGATCAAGTTATTTAACCTCTCAATAAATGTCAATATCTCCTTGCAGGCCCTGGCCGGTTGGTTCAGCGGTAGAGCATCGGCCTGGCGTGCAGGGGTCCCGGGTTCGATTCCGGCCAGGGCACATAGGAGAAGAGCCCATTTGCTTCTCCACCCCCCCCTTCCTCTGTCTCTCTCTTCCCCTCCCGCAGCCAGGGCTCCATTGGAGCAGGGATGGCCCGGGCGCTGGGGATGGCTCCTTGGCCTCTGCCCCAGGTGCTGGAGTGGCTCTGGTCGCGGCAGAGCGACGCCCCCGGAGGGGCAGAGCATCACCCCCTGGTGGGCAGAGCGTTGCCCCTGGTGGGCGTGCCCGGTGGATCCCAGTTGGGCACATGCGGGAGTCTGTCTGACTGTCTCTCCCCATTTCCAGCTTCAAAAATATCTCCTTGCAGAAAACAAGAATTGTAATGCGTATTTTCTACCACATGACTTTTTCCAATACTAACGTCCATAATTTCAAAAAGAGTTATGATTTTTTTAACTCATCAATATATGTTCCTGTACTTTATTAAGTTGTTTGCTGCATCTTTCCTCAAGGCATGATTTATTTTTTCTACCCCTAATCTTGTGCTTGCCTTATATTCTGTCAGCTCATTATACCTCCTTTCTGTGCACTTGCTACACAAATATGTTCAACATTTTAAAGTGGGAATCTAATTATCAACAAATCTAAAATGTACATTGTTGGTTTCTATAGTTTAAAACAAGGAGTATTAAAGGTATCGCGCCAAATGTTAGATGCTAGAAAATGACAATATACTTTTCCAAATCCTTTCTCAATTAATTTTACTTATTATAATAGTTCTGAATATAAATTTATTATTTATTTAACTGATCATAAAAATCAATACAACTAAACAGTCTGTGGGAATAACAATTTATTTATAAGCAAATATTGATAGTGATGGAGACTTAACATAAATTATACATTTTAAGTGTATCTTCCACTTATTTAAAATAAGTTCTTTTCTCTTCATGACCTTCATTGCTCTTTATTTTCTCTGAATATGTGGTCAGATGCCAAGACCACACAGTTTAGCACCTGATTATATACTGTCTTATTTGTTGTTTCACATGTGATAATCTCATTAGACTAATGATTTGAGGACATAGAAAGCCGGTTGTTGTTTTTTTAATAACCCTAAAAGAACTTGAGCTAAAACCAAACATATATTGGGTTTTCGGTAAATGCTCCCTGATTTCAAAAATGATCAGAAATTTAATTAGAGAAATTCCCTTAATGATCATGGATGGATCTTGATAATATTATACGGAGTGAAATAAGTAATTCAGAAAAAACTAAGAACTGCATGATTCCATACATAGGTGGGACATAAAAACGACACTAAGAGACATGGACAAGAGTGTGGTGGTTCCGGGGTGGGGGGAAGGGAAGTGAGGGGCACAAAGAAAACCAGATAGGTGACGGAAGACAATTTGACTTTGAGTGATGTGTATGCAACATAATTAAATGTCAAAATAACCTGTAAATGTTTTCTCTGGAAAAAAAACAAACATCAAAACTGGTAAAAAAAAAAAAAAAAAAGAAGCAAGTGTAGGCATTCAGAAAGTGAAGTATTAAAATTACACTTTGTATTTCTCAATTAAAACTTTAGGAACAGTAGAAAAGTGAATACAAAAAATGCGTAAACAGTGTTTGAATAGAGGGAAAGAGTTCATTAAGGAAAATAATTAGAGATCATGTAATTTTCCTCTCTTATAAGAACGCTTAAAGTTAGTGGCAAACAAACAAAAAGCCAGAGAACATTAAGAGTGTAAGAACAATGCAAGGCAATTTACCATACAGAAAAGGAACATAAACTAGATGATACAAAAAGGAAAATTCTGATGAGATGAACAGGGTTACAGAAGGCACGCAAAGTATGGAACTGAAAGAACCTCATTCTAAGAAATACACGGACAAGTTGAAGGTGAAGCACCAAACAGTGTTTTACCATTAGATGTACTATGATTTGAAATGACATGGAAAAATAATACTACAAGATCACTGCATCCTCAAAGGCAAAGGAGCTAATTAGATATAAAGCAGTAGAAAAGTAATAAGTAGTTGGTATAATTTTACATATTATTAAAAATGACATGAAGCAATTGGAAAATATTTCAAGGTTCTCTTAAGATACTATTAACAAAAAAGTGTGTCTTTATAGCTCAAATAACCACAAAGAAGTAGAAAATTAAAAGCGAGAATCAAAGTTTCTGACTAAATCAATAAATTTCTTAATTTATCAAAAACAAACAAGTTTAAATCATCTCAATGTTGAGGTTTTCAAGTTTAAAATAGTCTATAGGTTTATATTTATAGACAGTAGAAGGACCTCAACTATTAGTGGTTCTTACTTTTTCCATAACATTATTCCAGTAACATTACATTTATAAATAAACTTTTTTATTGAGATGTTTTGGGGTTGGGTAAAAACAGGTGAAGGGATTATGAAGTACTAATAGGTAGTTGGAAATTAATCATGGGATGTAAAGTACAGCTTAGGAAATATAGTCAATAATATTGTAATAGCTAGATATCGTGCCAGGTGGATACTGGAAATATCAGGGGAGCACTATAAAGTATATGATTGTGTAACCACTGTGCTGTACATCTGAAACCAATACAAATACAATTGAGTATACACTATCATGGAAGAATAAAATTTTAATTGAAAAAACATGCAAGACATATAAAACATAATAAAGTAGAGGAGAAAACACCAGTAAAGTAAAATGGGGATCAAAGGTTAATAAGAAACCATCAAAACAAACAAAACAGATACTTCTGCTTTCCACGTACAGACCTTTCATTGATATTTGAAACAAATAACTGTCTGTGTAAAGTTATTATTTAGTTGATGTTTTTAATTTTTACACAAATGTAAGCATATGATATGATACTATGAGAGAGCTAAGTAAGGTAAGTACAGTTGATTAATTTGCAGTCGTTTCTACTTTTAAAAATGTCATTCTGTAGTAGTCCACTAGATGTCACTCAAGATAAGGTTTCCCCCTTAAAAACCGTGGACTCACCCTCAACTTTCAAGGAATAAAATTCTTAATTAACTCTTGGTTCATTATTCTTATTTGGCAAATATTAAGTATGTGCTTGTACCCATTTAAATTTTATTATTTCCCACTATGAAGCTTCAGATGAATGTTTCTTGCATATAAAATAAAAAACAACTCTAGGAATAATAATCTTGATTACCTAAGAAGTACATGAAATACTGTAAAAAATCATGTGGAAGTTTTTATCAAGGCGAAGGTTATACAAATTATGGAGTCATCTGGAGTATAGATTTTGTTTTCCAACTAGGTTTGGAAAAAATCAGGTTTAATTTTTTCGTCAATAGTTTTATATTGATGGGCACATTATTGTCGCATTTCTCAATATTTCAAGTTTTAGCTATTTTGTACTTTTAAATAGAGATAATCCTGAGAAGTACTTTATATTATGAAGAGGCTACAGAATTGATATATATTTATACTATTTTCTTCTTAAATCTACTTTCAGGTTTGTTCCCTTCACATTGCACACGGCTTTCACTTTCTGATGACAGTAGAGTGCTGTGCTTGTTGTCGGGAAGGTGGGTACAAGCTTCGGAGCTTCCATGTTGGTTGCAGCAAAGGTGCATTTGAGTAATGGGTAACTTATTTATTTATTTTTTTTTTTTGTATTTTTCTGAAGCTGGAAACCGGGAGAGACAGTCAGACAGACTCCCGCATGCGCCCGACCGGGATCCACCCGGCACGCCCACCAGGGGGCGACGCTCTGCCCACCAGGGGGCGATGCTCTGCCCCTCCGAGGGGTCACTCTGCCGCGACCAGAGCCACTCTAGCACCTGGGGCAGAGGCCAAGGAGCCATCCCCAGCGCCTGGGCCATCTTTGCTCCAACGGAGCCTCCACTGCGGGAGGGGAAGAGAGAGACAGAGAGGAAGGAGAGGGGGTGTGGAGAAGCAAATGGGCGCTTCTCCTATGTGCCCTGGCCGGGAATCAAACCCGGGTCCCCCACACGCCAGGCCGACGCTCTACCGCTGAGCCAACCGGCCAGGGCCGGTAACTCTTATTTTAATTGTCCTCTTTACGTTGCATATTATTTTCTTTCAATTGTACCTCACAAAAATGAACTTTTAATAGTAAATAAGGGACTAGCCTTAGAGCACACCATAATTAATAAGTTTGTTTCTATTATTCAATAAATATCCCTTGCAAAAAAGACATACTTTTCTCAGAGGGCATATTTTATTTCTATTTTTCATAAACTTATTATTATGTTTTAATACTAAGACCTTTAATTTTTATTTTATTTTTAATTAACAACTTTATGTCACAAATCTATAGAATCACTTCAGATTTTGCCTGAGTACTTTTATATCATCTATTTATAACTAAAGTGGTTGAGCAAAACCAAAATATTTCTGTAATGGGTCCAATACCACAACAGCTTTTTCATCTTACATCAGAGCACTAAACAAATGCTTTTCTAGAGTTTACCAACACTATATTTACATTGAAATACATTAAATGTATTATGACGCACCCTTCTAAACAAAGACAATAGTTGAAAACTCCAAACTAGTAGAGGATATTGAAATCCAAGAAAATATTTTCCTACCACAACACAATCTGAGGATTATTTTCAATACAAAAAGTTCTAAAAATCAGGTACTACTTAAACATCAATGAGATAGTCAGTGAAAATAGGTTATTACTAAATGTTAACTTAAGCTCCTTTTTTTCTGAACTTTCTTACTATTCAATTCATATTTTCACCAAAAATTGTTATTTATGTTCTTGAAATATGTTTATAAACAAAGTTTTGTTTCAGAGAATTCAAAAATACAAAGCCTCAATTCAAATAATAAAAATACCAATTATCTCATTTGAGACTCACTGAATATATCCAAACCTGCTTCTTTTATGGGAAGAAAATGGGCCTTTTCTGAGAACTGAAAACAAACCTTAAGTCACTGAAGGTGACATTCCAGAACGCTGCAGGTTTTATAAGAAATGAATGTTATTGTTTGAAATACGAATCCACTCTATAGACCACACAAGAAAATATATTCTACATTTCACACATAAGCTGTATGAGAACCAAAATATATAAAAGAATAGTCTCACAGCCAATGATTCAAATAAAATTGCCTTAAGACAGTGAGAAGCTTATAATGAAGAATGTTTGCCGGTTTGTTCAGTGGTAGAGCGTGGCCTGGCGTGCAGGAGTCCCGGGTTCAATTCCCGGCCATGGCACACAGGAGAAGTGCCCATCTGCTTCTCCACTCCCCCCCCTTCCCTCCTCTCTGTCTCTCTCTTACCCTCCTGCAGCCGGGGCTCCATTGGAGCAAGGTTGGCCCGGGTGCTGAGGATGGCTCTGTGGCCTCTGCCTCAGACACTAGAGTGGCTCTGGTTGCAACAGAGCGTTGCCCCAAATGGTCAGGGCATCACCCCCTGGTGGGCATGCCGAGTGGATCCCAGTCGGGCGCATGCGGGAGTCTGACTGCCTCCCCGTTTCCAACTTCTGAAAAATACAAAAAGAAAGAAAAAAAAAAAGAATGTTTGTTGAGATAGATTAGTGAGATGAGAATATTTATCATTCAGATCACATCTTCAGCTTGATAAAGTCCTAGATCTCTCCTGAAAAAACTCCTCAACCTTCACTTCTTTTTCTTAAAACAAGATTCTTCCAGGCCCTGGTCCAATGGCTGAGTGGATAGAGCATTGTCCTGGTGCACAGAGATCAGGGTTTGATCCTGGGACCTACAGAAGAAGGATCCAATGAGTGTGTCCCTTCCTCTCTCGTGCTCTCTAAATTCAATAAAAAAAAATTTAATTAAAAAGAAAATTTCCAAATTCCACATATTAAGGTAATATTTTTAGCTCCATATTACATCAATTGATTAACTCAATTCCTCAATAAATGAATGAACTAACGAACGAATGAATGATGATACACCTGCCAAAAACATCCTGTGTGGAACTGCAGCTGAACTTCAAAATACAAAAGCTGAGATATTTTTTACTGTTGAGGAAAGCAACTTTGGTCCCAAATCTCAAACTGAGGCTGATCTAGAAGCACTAAGTAAAAGATGGTAGTCCAGCCCTGGCTGGTTTGCTCAGTGGTAGAGCGTCAGCCTGGTGTGCAGCTGTCTGTCCTAGGTTTGGTTGTTGATCAGGGCACACCATGAGAAGCACCACCTGCTTCTCCACCCCACTCTCTTCTCTTTCTATTTCTCTCTTCCCCTCTTGCAGCCTGTGGCTCGATGGGTGGATTCCCAGAGTGCATGCAGGAATCTACCTCCTCTCCTCTCACTTTAAAAAAAAAAAGTGGTAGTTTAGAAATTAAGCAAGTGAATGAACTTGATTACATTAAAATAAGATCATCTTTTTCTGGTCTTAATGGATGTTGTCCCGCATCTAAAACCTCTCTTCTATAGCTCAATCCAATTGGTAAAAACCAGGGTTGTTTTAGGAAAAGTAACACTTGAAAGGTTTGGGCTATCTATTCAATACTATTTCCAGGCTGTGGTAAGAGGTTTCCCATGGCATATGTACAACATGCTGGTCTAGCCAAGCAATCCCAGAATCAGACAAACCATTCTCTCCAGTTTAACATTGCTAAAGGACAAACGTAACATATCCAGCGAAAAGAAAACTGTGAAAGTATCATTCTCTCTGCTTTTCAGAGACAGTAGAGGGTCGGTAGCATGGTTCAGTAGAGGCAGCTGTATTCACACACAACCTCAATGGCCGTAGCCGCTTGACCATTTTTTTGTTCATCCTTGATGTTTAAATGTAAGGTCCTGGATTGGCTAAGATCAGGTGGGTCTTTATGAGAGCACTTTTTAAGCACGGAACAAAAAACAACAACCACAAAGCTTTCCCCATAAAAATGTTTACATTTTTTTCTCAAGCATGGATATGTTAAGAAATTACAAAATGGTTCACTGAACTAACTAGCTTCCCCGTGTTGTTGGTCTGGTTTTCCACTATTAACGGGTGGGGCAAACATAACACGTATATATGTATCATACAGGTACTCAGTTCAAAAGGCTGGAAATTCTAGCCCTCGACTGGCTTTCTTGTGAATGACATCTTCCATTTACCACACCGCACCGAAGTCCAGCAGGTCCTGAGAGCGACATGCGCTGCTGCTGAGACTTCCTCTGGGGCCCTTCCCGCAGGTCCTGCTGGGGTCCGCACCCATTCCCCGCGATGACAGCTCCCTCCGGCCGGAGAGCGGCTGGGAGTCCCCTTGCACCACCCTGCGGCTCGGCTCACTTGGCCCCGCGTGAGTTCTGGGATGTGCGGGGGTGTGGCTGCTGTGGACCCAGCTCACCCCTCTTCCAGCGGCGTGCTGGCGTCCCGGACACAGAACTCGGGGATCCTTCGGGTGGACATTCTTTCTGCTGAGACAGTCTCAGCACCATGTGCAGCTCGCTTCAGTTCCTTAAGACTTTTTACTTGTTATTGAAGAATATTTTCCCCAAACATGACATAATATTGGGGATTACATTTGGCACTTAAGAAAGAGATTAATTCTTCAAGTCATGAGGGCATCAAGCCAAGTGTTTCATTGTGTGAAGAGACGTTCTGGGGAGTGAAGTGAGCTAGCCCTTCTCTCTCCCTAGCCTTATTATTAACTGTGAATGCGCACAGTCCACTTTTACTAAGAAAATGGAGATTGGACAAATATTCTGATTTTACTTATAAACTTGGGATACATAACTCCAATGACAAAGCAACTCAGAAGAAAAGAACAGACTATAGTCAGTTGCCAATCTGGGGGGAAAAAAAGTCTTGACACACATGACACAATGACTCTGTTAAGTAAATAAAATTCCCCAAGGCCAGTAGGTAGAATACAATTTAGAACAGTAAACAAAAAAATGAAGAATAAATAACTCCTAAATTTAGGCACAATTATCTAAGGCTTATGGCACATTAAGTTGTCAAAATTTTAAAACTTTTACCATACCCAGCACTTTTGAATACTAAAATAAATACCTACATGTGTCTCTTGAAGAAGAAAAAAAATTAAAGAGATGCCACAACTAATAAAAATAATTAGCACATTGACTTACTGGTCCAGAATAGTTTGACATAATAATATGTGGAAGCCGAAGGATGGTATGCCTTCATGAAATAAATGATCATGTAAGAGGTTTCAGTGCAGTGTTATTTCATGATCTTCTTTCTCCTCGTCCCACAGAGCATGAGGTTTTCTTACATCAGTAAGCGATTATTCCTGAACTTTCGGAAAGACTCTCTCTATTTATATATAGTGGTGGAGTAGGGATCAATTTTAGAAAAAAAATGGTGGAGAGATTGTCTTTCTGCTCCAGTATTCCTCCCTTTCAGAGGCCACTATTTTAGGTATTGCTGTTTGGTTTTCTTTGGTTTGTTTTATTTTGTTCTTGTTTATGCTATCCACAAGACATTTACCTCCTCGGCTGCTTGATCCCTGCAGTCACTTAAAGAGATTGATCTACTAAACCCATGTACATAGAACAAACATCGTTCATATTTGTGACTATTTCTTTCACAATGGTGGGATTTTGGTTGCTACCAGGGCGATATTTGGGGGGAGGTGAGTATTTAAAAGCTCTCCAGTACTTCAATATAGGCTACGCTGCATGTCTTTTTCTTCAAAGGCAAGCATACTTTCGAAAATGATTTAAATGGCTTGCACAAAATGGCTTAAAGAGTAAAATCTTAAAATTGGGATGAAAATATAAGAATCTAATAAGAAAAAAAGAAAATTGTTATTATCAAAACATTGAAAAGTAGAAAATGAAGAATATACTTTGACTTCAGAACACCTCACAGCTATGGCAAAAGGCAGAGCAATATAGTTTCTACTTTACATTGACAGTAGATGTGTTTCTAGCTTCAAAATTGCAGGAGTTTCCCTCGGAGATGTCGTATGTACAAGTCCAGCAATAATGAAAAAAGAGGATCTAATATTTTTGGCTTCGGTGCTCTATAGTTCAGGTGAGACGAGACAGCAGAGAATATTAGAAACTGTAACCCATGGATGACATCACTGTATATGCCAGGGTGAGTTAGAATTACTTTTACTTTTCTACTTCAAGTAAAAAAATAAAGAAACGGACTAAATGTACTACTTATTTGATTAAATTACTAAAAACCTTATTATTGAAATCTATTATTGAAGCTTACTGAAGCATTATAATTTTAGACAAAATTAAAAAGAACCATTTGAGTTTACTTACTCCTTTTTTTCAACTTAAAGATTATCTTTCTTTCTTTCTTTCTTTCTTAATTTCTTTCTTTCTTTTTTTTTTTTTTTGTTACAGAGACAGAGAGAAAGATAAATAGGGACAGACAGATAGGAACGAAGAGAGATGAGAAGCATCAATCATTAGATTTTTGTTGCGACACCTTAGTTGTTCATTGATTGCTTTCTCATATGTACCTTGACCATGGGGCTACAGCAGACCCAGTAACCCCTTGCTCAAGCCAGCGACCTTGGGTCCAAGCTGGTGAGCTTTGCTCAAACCAGATGAGCCTGTGCTCAAGCTGACGACTTTGGGGTCTCGAATCTGCATCCTCCGCATCCCAGTCCGACGCTCTATCCACTGCGCCACCACCTGGTCAGGCCAGATTTACTTTCTTCCATTGTAGAGTTAAGCCAGCATTTTTAGGCCTTTCCCGTGATTTTGTACATAAAGCAATACAGCATTTGTGGGCATGGGACAAAGATGTTTTAATTAATTAGAGATGCTATTTGAAAGATGTTTTCTGAAAGTGTGTAAAGCTATCTTCTAAAACTGTTTTTGTTTTCTCAGATTTTACAGAATGATACATTGCTAAAGTCTCCTAGTACAAATGTTTGGGTAACATTCATCAGGACTAGGCAAACCAAGGATCTGCTCTTGGCATTTCAGGATTTTTAAGAAATACATTACCTCCATCTTGTAGCTATAAATGACCTGGGTAGAGGCAATTTCAGCCACATCAGTCAAGATTGTGCCTTGACATACAATGGTTGGAGATTAGGAATAATTCATTACCTCAATAAACCCCTCTCTTTGGTTTTATTAATGATATACTTCTTTATAAGGCAATTTTCCAGAGTTATGTTGATACTTAAAATCAACATGGAATAGGACGGGAAAAATTAATGTCTAATTGGCATGAAATCAGTTAGATTTACAATGCTAAGACTTGAAAATAGAGTAGAGGAGACATTTGGGGGAGGGGAAGTTTTAGATATATGAATTTGAAAGAGGAATGATCTAGTTATGAGTATACTTAGAATAAAAGATTGCAATTAATGAAAATAAGAACGAGTCCCAGTTCCAAAGGGCCTGCTTGCAAAGGGCAGTTGTACTACTAATGGAAATAGAACACTGGAAGTTCTCCAATCATGTCAACAATGAGCATCAGTCATAATAAACTCATACAAAAAGTATAGATTTAAGGGTTTTGAAGATTTTTAGTTAGTCCCCAAGTATGTGTCCAGACCAAAAACAACAACAGAAACAACAAAAAAACATAGAACGTATAAGATGTGCATAAAATAGCTCAGACCATGCATTTTGAATGGGCTTCCAGATTTCATAATGAAAAAGTAATAAATTTCTTAAGGGTGTCATTCTATTCATTCCACAGAGCCTCAGGGAACTTGATTCTACTAGTGCTTGAGTCTTTCAGCTGTGACTCTTTCTTTACCTCCATATTTTGCTAAGAAGAAAAAATAAGTATCATTTACAAATATTTACAAAGGTATATTTTAATAGGGTTTAGTGGAAAATTTTATAGATGCATTATGTAATGTATTTCTTGACTTATAAATGCCTGCATATTAATTATGCCAATATGCCTGCTGGTGATTTCAAACATTAGCCAAAATCATATTTAGCTAATGGTAGAAAATGTCCTGGCCTTTGATAAGATTTTTTTTAAACTTCTTTAATTATTCATTAGTAAAATATGTTGGCAGTGTTAATGAAATTAAACTATAATTTCATCCTTATAAATACATAGTTAATTTAAATGTTTATATTTTAATGTAGGGTACATCCATGGTAGGTTGAAATTTATTACTAAAGAAGTAAACAAAAAGTATTAACTATTTCATGATCACCCTTTAGTTCATCAAATTTTATGGGCCCAATTAATAACTGGATACTGAGGACACAAAGATGAATAAAAGTAGACCTTGCTTCAGGTGGCTTGTATTTCTTTCTTTCTTTCTTTCTTTTTTGAGGTGAGAAGAGGGGAGATAGAGAGACAGATTCCCACCTACACCTGGACCAGGATCCAAGTGGCAACACCTGTCTCGGCCTGACTCTTCTACCAATCTAGCCACTGGATATAAGAAGGGAAGAGAGAGAGAAGGGAGAAAGGGAGGAGAACAGAAGAAGATAGTTGCTTCTCATGTGTGCCCTGATGGGGAATCAAACCCTGGATGTCCACAAACTGGGCTGATGCTCTCTTCACTGAGCCGACTAACCAGGGCCAGATGGCTTGTATTTCAATCACAGGTACTGAAATGCAAAAAATGATTAGATTAAAAGGGGAAAATGATGGAACAAAGGAGAGAAAATTAGTTCTGTTGTGGGTGTCAGAAAGAGAGCATTTATAGCAGGCCTCAAAATAAAATGAAATGAAATGAAATAAAATTAAATTAAATGAAAGGCAAGACTCAGTGATCTATGGAGATAACACTGTTAAAGGTATTCCAGGCAGGAAGAACTTTGTGATGAAGGCATCTTGTTATTCTAGGTAGAGAGGTCAATCTGTATTACAGGAGGCTGGGGAGGGATTAAGGCTAGGTTTAATAGATTGAGGGCCCTGGCAAATTGGCTCAGTGGTAGAGCATCAGCCAGCAAGGGGATGTCCCAGGTTTGATTTCCAGTCAGGGCACACAGGAGAATTACCCATCTGCTTCTCCAACCCTTCCTCTCACTTCTCTCTCTCTCTCTCTCTCTCCCTCTCTCTCCCTCTCTCTCCCTCTCTCTCCCTCTCCTGCAGCCATGGCTTGATTGGAGCAATTGTCCAGAGGCACTAAGGATGGCTCGATGGCCTCCACCTCAGGCGCTAAGAAGAGCTAAGTTGCTGAGCAACGAAGCAATGCCCAAGATAGGCAGAGCATTGCCCCCTAGTGGGCTTGCCAGGTGGATCCTGGTCAGGGTGCATGCGGGAGTCTGTCTCTGACTCACCTTTCACTGAATTAAAAATAAAAAAAAAGATTGGGGACAAATTGCTACCTACTGTGCTCGGCTAAACATTTTCGAATTAATCCTAAAAGAAGTGGGAAGTAACTGAAGAGATTAAAGGTGGTGAACTGCCTATCTCTACAGTTCTAAAGAAATAATTGTGATTCTGTGGGAAGAAATTGGATGAGGAGAGAAATGTTTGTTGTGTAATATTTCAGTGTGGAGGAAAGGAGTGCAGAAAAAATGACAAGGTACAGAGCTGGAGGTTCTGAATTTGCTAGCAAATTTACCAGTTGACTAAGACTGTAACCTTGAGCAAGTAAGTCCTCACTACTTCTGAGCCTTATATCCACATACATAATATGGTAATGAATGGGACCTACCTAAAGGTCATTGTGAGATTTATGTGAAGAAAGTTCACGTGAGTATGCCAGGATAGTGGTTAAATATTAGTTCTCTTACCTAAAATAATAATAATAATCTTGATAGCTAAACTTCTAATCTAAATAACAAAATTTATTCAATACATTGAAGATTGCTAAAGAAAGATATCCCACAGCTATAGGTATCCACTATCTGAGTTTAATATTTATAATCTTTTAGTATCAAATAGTTTATCTCTCTAATGGCTAAAATCAAATAACTTATGAAGCTTAATTTGATTCATTTTTTAGTTAAAACAAAGAATATAGAAACAATTATGATCTTTTTTGTGAAGAATTGTTTATAGACGTGAAAAATCTAAAATTTCTTCTTATAAGTACCTATATTTTTCTCGGCCTAATCACAGATCTATACCTAGTCCAGTTTATTTAATGTTTATTGTAATTTGGTTACTTACAGTATTTGAAATTCAGCATTATATTTCTTCTTTCTCCTTTCTCCTTCTCCTTCTTCTTTTTACATCTCAGAACTTATTATCTATATTTAAATATATATGTAGGATAAGGAATCTCAAAATTTTACATTCTGTAATCCTAGGTATGCATTAATAAATATTCTTCCAGCTTTTCAGTGTTGATGATAATCACAGCAACATATAATATTTAATAATGCATAATACAGTGTGTCCATAAAGTCATTAAAATAAACAAATACTTTGACAGGTCACAGGAAAGCAACAAAAGATGATAGAAATGTGAAATCTGCACCAAATAAAAGGAAAACTCTCCCAGTTTCATACCTATTCAGTGCAGTTCAATGTAGGCTTACACACAGATTTTTTAGGGCTCCTTAGGCAGCTATCCCGTAGCCTCTACAGACTCGTCACTGACTGATGGCCTACCAGAACAGGGTTTCTCCACCAAACTGCCGGTTTCAACTTCAACTGCTTATCCCACCAAGTAATGTTATTCCTATGTGGTGGCGCTTCATTATAAACGCGCCAATATTCACGTTGCACTTTGGTCACGGATTCAATTTTTTTTTCTTTTTTTTTAATAAATTTTTATTAATGGTAATGGGATGACATTAATAAATCAGGGTACATATATTCAAAGAAAACATGTCTAGGTTATTTTGTCATCAAATTATGTTGCAAACCCCTCGCCCAAAGTCAGATTATCCTCCGTCACCCTCTATCTAGTTCTCTGTGCCCCTTCCCCTCCCCCTAACTCTCTCCCTCCCTCCCTCCCATGTCCTCTCTCCCCCCCCCCACCCTTGGTAACCACCACACTCTTGTCCATGTCTCTTAGTCTCATTTTTATGTTCCACCAATGTATGGAATCATGTAGTTCTTGTTTTTTTCTGATTTACTTATTTCACTCCTTATAATGTTATCAAGATCCCACCATTTTGCTGTAAATGATCTGATGTCATCATTTCTTATGGCTGAGTAGTATTCCATAGTGTATATGTGCCACATCTTCTTTATCCAGTCTTCTATTGAAGGGCTTTTTGGTTGTTTCCATGTCTTGGCCACTGTGAACAGTGGGGCTACATGTGTCTTCACGTATCAATGTTTCTGAGGTTTTGGGGTATATACCCAGTAGAGGGATTGCTGGGTCATAAGGTAGTTCTATTTGCAGTTTTTTGAGGAACCACCATACTTTCCTCCATAATGGTTGTACTACTTTACAGTCCCACCAACAGTGAATGAGGGTTCCTTTTTCTCCACAGCCTCTCCAACATTTGCTATTACCCGTCTTGTTGATAATAGCTAATCTAACAGGAGTGAGGTGGTATCTCATTGTAGTTTTGATTTGCATTTCTCTAATAACTAATGAAGCTGAGCATCTTTTCATATATCTGTTGGCCATTTATATCTCTTCCTGGGAGAAGTGTCTGTTCATGTCCTCTTCCCATTTTTTTATTGGATTGTTTGTTTGTTTGTTGTTGAGTTTTATGAGTTCTTTGTAAATTTTGGATATTAGGCCCTTATCTGAGCTGTCGTTTGAAAATATCAGTTCCCATATAGTTGGCTGTCTGTTTATTTTGATATCAGTTTCTCTTGCTGAGCAAAAACTTTTAATTCTGATGTAGTCCCATTCATTTATCTTTGCCTTCATTTCTCTTGCCATTGGAGTCAAGTTCATAAAATGTTCTTTAAAACCCAGGTCCATGATTTTAGTACCTATGTCTTCTTCTATGTACTTTATTGTTTCAGGTCTTATATTTAGGTCTTTGATCCATTTTGAATTAATTTTAGTACACGGGGACAGGCTGTAGTCGAGTTTCATTCTTTTGCATGTGGCTTTCCAGTTTTCCCAACACCATTTGTTGAAGAGGCTTTCTTTTCTCCATTGTGTGTTGTTGGCCCCTTTATCAAAGATTATTTGACCATATATATGTGGTTTTATTTCTGGGCTTTCTATTCTGTTCCATTGGTCTGAGTGTCTATTTTTCTGCCAATACCATGCTGTTTTGATTATCGTGGCCCTATAATATAGTTTAAAGTCAGGTATTGTAATGCCCCCAGCTTCATTCTTTTTCCTTAGGATTGTTTTGGCTATTCGGGGTTTTTTATAGTTCCATATAAATCTGATGATTTTTTGTTCCATTTCTTTAAAAAATCTCATAGGGATTTTGATGGGAATTGCATTAAATTTGTATATTGCTTTGGGTAATATGGCCATTTTGATTATATTTATTCTTCCTATCCAAGAACAAGGAATATTTTTCCATCTCATTGTACCTTTTTCGATTTCCCTTAACAATGCTTTGTAATTTTCATTATATAGGTCCTTTACGTTCTTTGTTATGTTTATTCCTAGGTATTTTATTTTTTTTTGTTGCAATCGTGAAGGGGATTATTTTTTTGAGTTCGTTTTCTAATATTTCATTGTTGGCATATAGAAAGGCTATGGACTTTTGTATGTTAATTTTGTATCCTGTGACCTTACTGTATTGGTTTATTGTTTCTAATAATCTTTTTGTGGAGTCCTTCGGGTTTTCGATGTATAGGATCATATCATCAGCAAAAAGTGATAGCTTTACTTCTTCTTTTCCGATATGGATGCCTTTTATTTCTTTGTCTTGTCTGATTGCTCTGGCCAGAACTTCTAGCACCACGTTGAATAAGAGTGGAGAGAGTGGACAACCCTGTCTTGTTCCTGATTTAAGGTAGAAAGTCCTCAGTTTTATGCCGTTTAATAGGATGTTGACTGATGGTTTATCATAGATGGCCTTTATCATGTTGAGATATTTTCCTTCTATACCCATTTTGTTGAGAGTCTTAAACATAAAATTGTGTTGTATTTTATCAAAAGCCTTTTCTGCATCTATTGATAAGATCATGTGGTTTTTGTTCTTTGTTTTGTTGATATGGTGTATTACGTTAACCGTTTTGTGTATGTTGAACCATCCTTGAGATTCTGGGATGAATCCCACTTGATCATGATGTATTATTTTTTTAATATGTTGTTGTATTCGGTTTGCCAGTATTTTGTTTAGTATTTTAGCATCTGTATTCATTAGAGATATTGGTCTGTAGTTTTCTTTCTTTGTGCCATCCTTGCCAGGTTTTGGTATGAGGGTTATGTTGGCCTCATAAAATGTGTTTGGAAGTATTGCTTCTTCTTCAATTTTTTGGAAGACTTTGAGTAGAATAGGAACCAAGTCTTCTTTGAATGTTTGATAGAATTCACTAGTATAACCGTCTGGGCCTGGACTTTTATTTTTGGGGAGGTTTTTAATAGTTTTTTCTATTTCCTCCCTGCTGATTGGTCTGTTTAGGCTTTCTGCTTCTTCATGACTCAGTCTAGGAAGGTTGTATTGTTCTAGGAATTGATCCATTTCTTCTAGATTGTTGTATTTGGTGGCATATAATTTTTCATAGTATTCTACAATAATTCTTTGTATTTCTATGATGTCTGTGGTGATCTCTCCTCTTTCATTTTGGATTTTATTTATTTGAGTCCTGTGTCTTTTTTCCTTGGTGAGTCTTGCCAAGGGTTTGTCAATTTTGTTGATCTTTTCAAAGAACCAGCTCCTTGTTTTATTGATTTTTTCTATAGTTTTTCTGTTCTCTATTTCATTTATTTCTGCTCTGATTTTTATTATCTCCTTTCTTCGGCTGGTTTTGGGTTGTCTTCGTTCTTCTTTTTCTAGTTCCTTAAGGTGTGAAGTTAAGTGGTTTACTTCGGCTCTCTCTTGTTGGTTCATATAGGCCTGAAGTGATATGAACTTCCCTCTTATCACTGCTTTTGCTGCATCCCAGAGATTCTGATATGTCGTATTTTCATTTTCATTTGTCTGTATATATCTTTTGATTTCTGCGCTTATTTCTTCTTTGACCCATTCATTTTTTAGAAGTATGTTGTTTAGTTTCCACATTTTTGTGGGTTTTTCCCCCTCTTTTTTGCAGTTGAATTCTAGTTTCAGGGCTTTATGATCAGAAAATATGCTTGGTACAATTTCAATTTTTCTAAATTTGCTGATATTGTCTTTGTGGCCCAACATATGGTCAATTCTTGAGAATGTTCCATGTACACTAGAGAAAAATGTATACTCTGTCGCTTTGGGATGAAGTGTCCTGTAGATGTCTATCATATCCAGGTGTTCTAGTATTTCGTTTAAGGCCACTATATCTTTATTGATTCTCTGTTTGGATGACCGATCTAGAGCCGTCAGCGGTGTATTGAGGTCTCCAAGTATGATTGTATTTTGTTAGTTTTTGTTTTAAGGTCAATAAGTAGCTGTCTTATATATTTTGGTGCTCCTTGGTTTGGTGCATATATATTAAGGATTGTTATGTCTTCTTGATTCAACTTCCCCTTAATCATTATGAAATGACCATTTTTGTCTCTGAGTACTTTTTCTGTCTTGTAGTCAGCATTATTAGATATGAGTATTGCTACGCCTGCTTTTTTTTGGGTGTTGTTTGCTTGGAGTATTGTTTTCCAGCCTTTCACTTTGAATTTGTTTTTATCCTTGTTGCTTAGATGTGTTTCTTGTAGGCAGCATATAGTTGGATTTTCTTTTTTAATCCATTCTGCTACTCTGTGTCTTTTTATTGGTAAGTTTAATCCATTTACATTTAGTGTAATTATTGACACTTGTGGGTTCCCTACTGCCATTTTATAAATTGCTTTCTGTTAGTTTTGTATCTAGTTTGATTCTTCTCTTTTGTTTTTCTATCATTTGTTTTTGTTTGTTTGTGTTCCATACTTCTTTCCTCTGTTGCTACCTTTTTTAAGTCAAGTGTTTTTGTGGTGGTTTTTTTAAGGGTGGTTACCATTAAGTAATGAAAAGGGTACCTACCATATTCATTGTAGTACCCTATCTTATAAGTATTTCTGCACTTCATCATCCTTTGCTACTGTTAATCTCCATCCTCTCCCCCCTTTTTTTCCTTTGTTGTCACAGTTTAAGTTTGGTTTTATTGTGTTCTTGGTGGAGCTGTTACTTGTGGTGTTGTTTTCTTTTGTTCTTTGAATCTGGTTGGAAAACCCCCCTTAGTATTTCCTGGAGTGGGGGCTTTCTGTTGATAAATTCTCTCATCTTTTCTGTATTTGTGAATGTTTTTATATCTCCTTCATACTTGAAGGATAGCTTTGATGGGTATAGTATTCTTGGCTGAAAGTTCCTCTCTTTCAGGGCTTTAAATATTGGGGTCCACTCTCTTCTAGCTTGTAGAGTTTCTGCTGAGAAATCTGATGATAATCTAATAGGCCTTCCTTTATATGTTGTACTCTTCTTTTCTCTGGCTGCCTTGAGAATTTTTTCTTTGTCATTGGTTTGTGTCATCTTTATTATGATGTGCCTTGGAGTGGGTTTGTTGGGGTTAAGAAAACTTGGTGTTCTGTTTGCTTCTTGAATTTGAGGCTTTAGTTCCTTCCACAGGCTTGGGAAGTTCTCATCTATTATTTGTTTGAGTATATTCTCCATTCCATTTTCTTTCTCTTCTCCCTCTGATATACCTATTATTCTTATGTTATTCTTTCTGATGGAGTCAGACAATTCCTGTAGGGCTTTCTCGTTTTTTATTATTTTTGAGTCTCTTTCTTCTTCTCTCTGTTGTGCCTCAAGTTGTTTGTCTTCTATTTCACTAATCCTATCTTCAATCTGGGGTGTTCTGTTAGCTAAGCTTGTTACCTTGTTTTTCAGCTCATGAATTGAGTTTTTCATTTCTGTTTGATTTGTTTTTATAGTTTCAATTTCCTTGGTAATATATTCTTTGTGTTCATTGAGTTGTTTTCTGATCTCCCTATATTGCCTTTCTGTGTTTTCTTGTATATCTCTGAGTATTTTTAAGATTTCTATTTTAAATTCTCTGTCATTTAGCTCCAAGGCTTCCAATATGTTAAGTCTTTTCTCCATAGATTTTTCCCCATCTATTTGTGTTACCTCTCTTTCTTTTGTATCCATAATATTCGATTTCCTCTTTCTTATCGGCATCTGAGGGTGGTCTTATTGATAGCACTAATTAGAATTAATAAAGAGTAAAAAGTAAAAAAAAAAAAAAGGGTAAAATACCCCACAAAAAAAAACAGTAATAATTTATTATTTCCCCCTTTTTTTCTCTCTTCTCTTTACCTCCTCTCCCCTCCTCAGGGAAATATCGTGCCTATAATGGAGGGCCTGATTTGGGTGAAGAGTTCAAGGGGCAAAAAAAAGGGAGTAGGGACCTACTAAATGCAAAAAAAAAAAAAAAGGAAGAAAATCTTAGACAAGCATAAGATGATTTGCTTGTAAGTGATGGTCAACTAAGAGATATAATGAGAGGGATAAGAGGGAACCAGAAAAAAGGACCAAAAAAGAATAATAAAGAAGAAAAAATAAAAATAATAAGTAAAAATCTGTTGTATTAAGTGGAGCAAAGACTAAATACAATGGAGACCTTGGGTTGGGAGGACCCAAAATGCCACAAAGATAAACAAACAAGAAAAAAAAATAAAAACAAAAGCAAAAAAGAGAAATAAAGCCAAAAAAAAGCCTTGAGTCCCAAATTAACTAATTTGTTCGTGATTGAGGATTATATGGGAGGAAAGTAAAATGAGAAAAGAAAAAACGAATAGAAAGGAAAAAATAAGAAAAAGAGAAAAACAAAGGAAGAAATAAAATAGGAAGAGAAAAAAACAAAATAAAGCAAGACAAAAAAACAAAAAACAAAAGAGGAGAGAGTGAGAGTTAAGTGTTTTGGAGTATAACCTTAAAGGAGGGTGAGGATGAAGAAGAAAAATAAAATGCAACACTCATGGGTAGTGTAGTTCAAGAAAGGGGAAGCATAAGATGGGCAGAGAATAGAAGGACCGAGGTGGAGGAAATAAAGGCAAAAAGATAGAAGAAACAAACAACAACAACAAAAAAAAAATTAGTGGATCAAGTTGTAAAGTCTGTGGGTTTTTCTTGATTTTGAGAGGTTAACTTCTTCCTTTTTCTTTTCTCTCCCTCTTCCTGGTCGGTGACTCTGTACCCCAGGCTCTGCCCCTGTGTCACTCTTAGGTAGGGATTTGCAGTTGATGGGATTCTATGGCAATGTCATATAATTGGCTTTAGTCTTGCTGAAAGTAAAGGCTTGTTGGCGTTTGCAGGGACCAACGATGAGAGAGTTTGCTTTCCTGGATTCCCTCTCCTAGTCCCCGCTTTCTGAATTAGCAGCCTGGTGATCCAGCTATAAGGCTGCAACTGCTTCTGCCTGGGGAGTAAGAGGCTCAAAGAGCTGGGAAATCCCCACTCTATCCCCACTCAGTGCAAAGCTTTGGGAAAGGCTCTGACAGTCAGGGCCTCCAGTGTAATCAGGCGGGGGTGGGAGTCAATTGTTGTCAAGGTGACTGTTCAGCACCTATCATTTAGTTGGACCTCTCAACCCAGGCTTTCCACACTTTGTAGCCTGTTTTTGCAGGGTAGAAGAGGCACTAGTCTCTGCTTACGACTAGTGTAGTATAGACCTTATTATCTGCCAAGTCCTTCTTGTTAGCGTTTATCCCTGAATATGGAGGCTCTATCAATCAGAAGTTGCCCCCGCCCCTTTAGCGAGAGGCACTAAAAAATATCACGCCTCTTGTCTTGGATCGCTGAACTGAGAGAGATCTTATCAATTAGAACCGAGGGTGCGCAGATTTCATGGGTTAAGCTAATTTCAGTGATTGGGTCGCAGCTGTGCTTCCGAAGGTATTTTAGGCTGCCTGCGCGCGCCCCTCCCCAATGCTTGATTGTTAGCTTGAATGGCTGGGTGAGGTGCCCCGCCCACGGAGAGAATCTCCCAAGCCTCTCCCGCTCGCCCCGCCGCTGGCGGCTGGACCGCACCAGGCGCAGGATAATGGAGCCCCCTGGGTGTGCGGGCCAGCAGGGCGCCCTGGGCGCGTGGAATGCCCAAGGCATGCGTGCGAATGAGGCGCTCCGGGCACCGGTGGCCAGCGACCCCCACTCGCAGTGTGCGGGCCGCTGGGAACGTCAGCGGTGCTCAACCGGACCGGGCGCGTGCGCGGCTGCTCACGGCGGCTCGTGGCGGCGGCTCGTGGTGGCCGCTAGCGGCCGTTTGCGGTTCCCAAGTATATGGGCTGACTCACCGCAGGCGCACTTCCTTACGGTTTGAAAGAACGTCCCTGTGGTAGATTCCTCCACACCCTCGTCTCTCAGATTCAAGTGATAACAGTCCTTTCGCTATCAGTTTGTGTGGAACTCCGGAATGCTCCGAGGATAAATTTTTCTGTTTCTAGTTGATAAATTTGTTGTGATTTAGGGGAGAGCTGTCGGACGCGCTGCTCACGGCGCCATTTCCGTACGGATTCAAATTTAGCGAGCCACAGAACACACCGAACTTTCCTCTGTACCGTCCACATCTCAACTGGCATGGCCGGGAGCTGTTCCTCTGTATACACGGTGTTAACGTCATCATCTGCACATGCGCACATGCTGTCACATCATCCTACAGAAACTGGGAGGGTTCTTCTTTTATTTGGTGCAGAATTCACATTTCTATCATCTTTTGTTGCTTTCCTGTGACCTGTCAAAAGTGCACCATGACCTTACAGACACACTGTAGATAATAATAAATAATACTTGAGCACTTACAGCAATCATATGTAAAGTTGTTAGATGAGGACCTTGCTTTTATATTCTGGCTGCCGTATGGTTGAAGTGTTAACTAAACATGGCATGGGAGACTGGTGCTTAGGGCAATGTTTGCATTATCATCTTTCCTTTTCCAATGTGACGGTCTCTCTCTCTCTTTATATAAATAAGTTACTTATTAGATATATGATGTTAGGCAAATTGTCTCACTCAAAGATATGTGGCAAGTCCTTCTCATTCTCTCTCTGTAAAATCAAGATAACAATAGGAATTATATGTTTTCCGGTGTTAACTGATATTGTTTTTCCTGTGATATTTGTCATTTTTACGCTTGTCAGATAATGAGCACAGTCTTCTGTTTCACAAATGTGAAATAAGTGTTTACTTAATCTTTCATTTATGAAACCCTCACTCTAAGGAGAATGGTTGAACAGTCAACAAACATTCTTTTGGAAAGGAAAATAAAATGGTAGCACCCTGACTACCCTCATTTGAATGAGGCTAACCATGTGACAGATTAATGTGTCAGTCTTGACTAGATTTTCAGTACACTGCAGTGTTTAAAATGACAACCCTCCAACATGAGCCTCAAATAACATGGAGGCTTGTTTAAAAGTCATGATCATGGCTCTACCTCCAAACTACAGAATCTGCATCTTGTTGAGTAGAGTCATACATTGTAATTTTTGTGGGTATTCAAAATGATTCCTCTAAACATAAAGTTTGATAATCATTGGTCCAGTCCACATTAATCTTTTTGTTATTTTGCATGTGTGTACTTACATATCTATATATATATACTGTGTACACATAAAGTAAAAATTTTATCAAATAACACCGTCTCTCTCTTTTTTTAGAATACTCTCCTTTTCAAATCTGTTCTATGTTAAATAGTGTAACGTTACTCCTTTCTAAATGGCTCTCACCAGGTAACCTTAAAGACTGTCTGTTGGATGTCATCTTCAAGTACTGATACAAAGATTAATTATCCATGAATCAGAACAACTGAGAACTGTGCAACCGTCTTTGGACCAATGATAAATTTGAGAACTTGTTTATTGTTTGCCAAAAATTTGAATAAAAAGTCAAAGTTTATAATAATATTTAGAACTCTTATCAGTGGGCAAAATTTGAAGCAGGTAGGCTACAACAATCCCATAAACATAATTTCTTTGGTTTGCACATGATTATTATTATTTTTTTGACTGAAGTAGTTTTGAAGTTGGAACTTAAAAATCAGAAAACTGCAAGGAAAATATATATTTCCAGTCGATTATAAAAAATGATGGGAAGTCTAAAGAAGTTGTGCCTATCTAACTACATTGGATAGAAAACAGGATGTCCTATTTGTGGATACCTGCACTTCACAGAACCAGTTCTACACAGGCACACTTCACTCATTTACACAACTGTCCAGTCACTGTAGGCAAGAGAGTTTGTAACTCTTATTCTAGACATTTGGTATAACATCAACTCTACCATCTCAAAAAGCAACAGTGAATAATGTTTTTGGATACATATATGAATGAATGCATCTGGAAAACTAGCTAAATTAAAATTTTTAAATTTCAACTGTAAGATTGTATAGTCACAATTTTTATTAAGGACTTATAATTATTAAACCATCTAATACTTAAACTAAATCATATATTTTCCATTATTATATAGCTTAATATGAAAAAAACCCTCAATTTTTACTTTTTTTTTTAACAAGGACAGAGAGTCAGAGAGTGCGATAGATAGGAACAGACAGATAGGAACGAAGAGAGATGAAAAGCATCAATCATCAGTTTTTTGTTGTGATACCTTAGTTGTTCATTGATTGCTTTCTTATATGTGCCTTGACCGTGGGACTTCAGCAGATCGAGTAACACTTTGCTCGAGCCAGCAACCATGGGTCCAAGCTGGTGAGCTCTGCTCAAACCAGATGAACCCTCACTCAAGCTGGAGCCCTCGGGGTCTCAAACCTGGGTCCTCTGCATCCCAGTCTGATGCTCTATCCACTGCACCACCACCTGATAAAGCTAAAAAACTCAATTTTTTACTACAGTTATCTTTCTCTCTTCCAGAAAGAAATTGTGTTAGAAATTTCTAACTCAAAATAAGACTAATCCTCTAATCTAATAAAAATTATAATTATTTTTATTTTTCTATATTTTCCTAAGAAAATTAAACTCACGAACTTATATTTTCTAGGAGCATATTGTCATTGATTTGGGAAATAAATAATTTGATTATATAGTAATCATGAGTTATGACTTTATCTACTGTCATAATTTGCCATTTATTTAAGTATAAATTAATACTTGTTCATTTTATTTACAAAATACATATTTTGTAATATATGCAAATACATTACATAACTACGTGTAATGTACAAAATATATATTTTGTCATCTAAATTTAATATTTCTCCAAAAATTAGTTTGAACCCTTATGCTTATCAATATATAAGAGCACTTTGAAAAATTTTAAAACAGTGACTGTGTAAGTTCCTTCCCTTTCTTTCTGCTCATTGGAATTTTCCAGTACAACATCAGAAAACTTATATTCTCATGAAAATGAAATAAAAAGAGTAAGTTATTTTAACTTTATAGTATCATCTATTTTTAAAAAATAATCTATTTTTTACTGTCTGAGGTTTTATCTAATATAAAATACTACTGAATATGTGATTGACTAAAGTCTTTTTCATGAATTAAAGAGAATATTTTTTAAAAAGGGAAAAATTTTCAAAAGCAGGTCATATTTCCTTTAATCATGTATGTATTCTTTTACTGGTTGCAGACTAACTCAGAATAAACACAGAAGGAATACAGACACTCGTTCTGTGAGTCACAGCCAGACTTAGAGCTGGCAGATATTTAAGGAATGGATATAATTTTTATCCAAAGCAGTATCTGGTATTGATCCAGGTTAAATTTTTTCCTCTTCTTTTTTTTAATGTGAGAAGAATTCAATAAATATCACATTTTCTTTTCACTGACCAGCGTTCTAGTTAGAATTTCATTTAAATTGTATTCATTCTATTCCTTTTTTTTTTTCTTGACTTGGTGGGTTTAATCTTCC
This sequence comes from Saccopteryx bilineata, assembly GCF_036850765.1. Taxonomy (NCBI): domain Eukaryota; kingdom Metazoa; phylum Chordata; class Mammalia; order Chiroptera; family Emballonuridae; genus Saccopteryx; species Saccopteryx bilineata. The sequence continues at coordinate 20,636,775 of NC_089497.1, forward strand.
TCACAGTCTTTGAAATTATGGCTGACTGAACTTATGAATGAAAATTGCCAAATTCTAATTCTAGCCCTTGATGCTATTTTTTGCAAACTTTAGAAGAAAATCAATCCCAAGACTTTTAACATGGCTCTCTTATTTTCAAATCCCTGGGAAATATTGAATGCTATATATAGCAAACGTACACTGACATATCAAATGTTGCCAAAGGTTTGAGCATGATTTCTGTTAGGAGTTGCAAAGAAAGGTTGACATGCTTATAAAAATGATACTTTTTCACCTTAAATGTAAGTTATCAGGTTGCTTTGATCCATATTTATTAATTGGACTAATTATTTAGAGAAATAAAATTTTCTTTAAAAAATAATTTAATTTATTTTATAGTTATCTGTTTCCATGGAAAAGAAAAACCTTCTTGACTCTTGGCATAAAATCTTAGATCTAATACAGAACTGGATTTTTTATGCCTGCACAATTCCCTATTCAGTCCCTAGGACCAAACATAACACAGCATAAAAAGCACAAAGCAATGTAGAATGATTCTTTCTCTAGTTATTTTAGAAGAGTTTAGAAAGTCTTATAATTATTTGAAAATATTTAAAATTCATTTCATTTTATTTTACTTTATTTATTTATTTTTTGACAGAGACAGAGACAGAGAGTCAGAGAGAGGGACAGATAGAGACAGCCAGCCAGGATGGGAGAGAGATGAGAAACATCAATTCTTCATTGTGGCATCTTAGTTGTTCACTGATTGATTGCTTTATCATATGATATTTGCCTTGACCAGGGGGCTGCAGCAGAGTCCGTGATCCCTTGTTCAAGCCAATGACCTTGGGCTCAAGCAAGCAATCATGGGGTTATGTCTATGATCCCATATTCAAGCCAACTACACCAAGCTCAATCTGGTGAGCCTGTGCTCAAGCCGAATGAGCCCGGTTCAACCCGTTGACCTTGGGGTTTCGAACTTGGGTCATTAGCATCCCAGTCTGACCCTCTATCCACTGCGCCACTGCCTGGTCAGGCTAAAATTTATTTTATTAAAATAAACAAATACACAACAAGTAAATTTTCATATGAGCCCTGTGAGAGCAGAAGGAAAACTGGAACCACTGCAGTTTAATGTTATAGATGATGTAAAAATATTAAAATGTATATATACATTCATTACCTCATCCCTGTAAAATACTATAGGTGACTTGCAAACCTTAAAATACTTTTGGTACATCTCTCCCCAAATGTATATATCAGAATGCTAACAATGTGACCGTACTGGTAGATAGGGCCTATAGGGAGGTAAGGGACTGACAGCTGTCAGAGGGTATGGGGTTGGGTGATCGAAGGAGACTTGACTTGGAGTGGTGAACACACAAAGCAATATACAGAGTTATTATAGAATAGTACACCTGAGACTTGTATAGTGTTATTAGCCAATGTCACCCAAGAATTCCAATAAAATATTTCTTTAGAAAAGAAAACAAGGTAAAGTCAGTAAGAGTGGAGCCCTAATCTGGAAGCCCTAATATTTCTGCCCCTGCAGAGGCCATGTGAGGACACAGCATGAAGGTGGTCGGTCATCTACTCAGTAAGAGAGGCCCCACCAGAAACCAAACCTGAGGAAACCTTGATCTTGGACTTTGAGAATAACATATTTCTGTTGTTTGAGCCACCCCATCTGTGGTATTTTGTTATGGCAGCCTGAGAAGACTGATACATTTGTCTTCAACTGGTATTGAAGGATCTCTCAATTTTATCCAGGAATCAACTAATACCAGGGAGCTTTGTTGGGAGCTAAGCTTTTGGGAATTTAAAGAAGTGGCCAAAGTCATTTGAAGGTAAGGAAATGAGAGTGTTGATAACTTGGCTCATTCTACTAAATGTTTTTTTTTAATGAAACATTTGTCAAATTATAAAATGGATGTATACTATCAACTACCTCTATTTAATTACCTACAATAGTCTTTATGATTATAACCACCAATCTTAAAGAATCTAACATACCATTCACTATTTAGCATTTTAAAAAATATTACAGCAAGTTTTTAATATAGGCATTATTAACCCATTTGACATAAGGAGATTGAAACTCAAAATGTTACATGATTTTCAAGAACTTGCAGTTTGAGAAAATATATTTTGAACCAAAGTATGAGCCTAAAGCCAAGCCCTCTAATTTTTACGATGGTTTTTAAAAGGACACACATACAGGAAAGGTTGAATGTGAGTTAGATAGTATCTAAGGAATATGTGAAAATATTTTTCCCTCTTCTTTTTTACCTTAATTTTCCTTTGTTTTCTACAGAATCCATATTTATTCTCTGGCTGATTATATGCAAATTTGGGTTCGTTTTGTCAAAAAGACCTTTGTCTATGCACAACCCTAATATAGCCACTCAGAGAGAAACATGTAGTTTTGCATTGTTAGTACAAGTCTGTCTAGATAGAAGTTCCATCAGGCCACACATTCTCATACACTGTTCATAATGAAGTAGAAAGAGCTAGTGGTGGTGAGTAGAAAACAACTGATCACTTTGGATACAGCCAATGAAAAGCTGCCAAGAGATGTGGTATTAATGGTCTGGTGATTAATGATTATTTTCACTGGGTTCTTTGCATCAGCAAGAAAGAATGTGATGAAGTACATTACCTATTAAGATACAATTTACTTTATTTTTATTTGAAATTAGAAAAGCTTTGAAGCTAGCTTTTGTTTCTTCACTTATTCAACCCATTAGTCTCCCACAGAAATTAGTGGAATCTGGTTTTAAACCACTGACCCAAATAACTCTAAGCTTTTGCTGAATTTGATGGTAACACCACATCCTAAGCAGCTCTCATCATTTTTCTCACTGACATTTATGTTTCCGAATCGGAGCTCTGTTCTGATCCCTTTCCAACAGTAGACAGGAAAAGAAACTAAGTTCCAACTTTGGCTGTCAACAACGGAAAAAATTGGAATTTGAAGTTTTGGATGAAAGAGGTGTTTCAATACATTTTAATTGATTATTATGCCAGTGTGAAACAGAACAAAAGAAAAAAGATGGGATTTATACCCACATTAGAAAATATAATTTAATAATACTAACTAGACTACATAATTTTTTTTTTTTTTGTATTTTTCTGAAGCTGGAAACGGGGAGAAACAGTCAGACAGACTCCCACATGTGCCCGACCGGGATCCACCCGGCACGCCCACCAGGGGCGACGCTCTGCCCACCAGGGGGCGATGCTCTGCCCCTCCGGGGCGTCGCTCTGCCACGACCAGAGCCACTCTAGCGCCTGGGGCAGAGGCCAAGGAGCCATACCCAGCGCCTGGGCCATCTTTGCTCCAATGGAGCCTTGGCTGCGGGAGGGGAAGAGAGAGACAGAGAGGAAGGAGGGGGGGGTGGAGAAGCAAATGGGCGCTTCTCCTATGTGCCCTGGCCGGGAATCGAACCCGGGTCCCCAGTACGCCAGGCCGACGCTCTACCTCTGAGCCAACCGGCCAGGGCACGAGACTACATAATTTTATAAATAAGATTTAAATAAATAAAAAAATGATGATAGGATGAAAGAGATGATAGGATGGGATAAACCTGAAGGGAAGGGGGGAAGGCGCTAAAGGGAAGGGAGGCAAGGGAGATGTTGAGGGGAATACGGGGGAGGGGGGATGCATTCAGGGTAACACTAGGATCTATGTAAACAAAACAAATTAAAATAAAAGAAAAAAACAAATAAATGATTTATCTTCCGTCAAGGAAAGGAAGGCTGAGTAGCCAGGTGTCACCTAGCATCAGCGCACTAAGCAACAAAATGGCTCTAGGTTGCATGATACAGGCTGAAAGGTCATGTTTTCTGATGATGTGAGAAGATAACAGTGTAAACATAGCACAAGCTTAAAAGTTCGTGAAAGAACAATGGGTCATATGGAAAACTGAGCACAGACCCGTGGGAGGAAGTAATGCTCTGGACTGATAGTTCACCTGATATAGTTGAAGACTTCCCTATGGGACCTAAATCTACCTGACAAGTTGTCGTATTTTGAAAACTTTTTATTTTATATTTTTATGTTTCTTTTTTATTTCGTATCTTTACCCTGACTGTAGTTTTGTAAAGATTCATTCTTATTTTTTTCCATGTAGTTTTCTCAATGCACTGATTTTATTTTTTATACCTAAGTTTAATTTGACAGCAAAGAGAACGGACAAATTAAAAGCAAATGCCTGTCTTAGTTTATCTTATTCTGAGTAGCCTTATTTGGAAAAAAGAAATAAAAAGGAGACTGGGGAAAAAATTTTTTAATTACTTACCCAACTTAATATAGCTAATGAATAGTGAAGCTAGGAGTCAAGCCTAAGATTATGGCTCTTGATCAATTTGCTGTCTTTCTAGAAAATTTTGAAGACTTTATTATATCTTATTTTTTAAATGTTTATTTTATTGATTTGAGAGAGAGAGGACAGAAAAGATAAAAAAAAAGAGAGAGAGAGAGAGACAGGAACATTACTCAGTTTCTATATGTGCCCTACCAGGGCAACCTCTGTGCTTTGGGACAATGCTTTAACCAACCGAGCTATCCAGCCAGGGTGACTTTAAGGAAGAGAGAATGCTTGAGATAATTGCTGATGGATGATTAAAAAGGTTTCAGTTTGAATAAAATATTTTAGACCAAAGATTTAATATATATAATATATATTATATATATATATATATATATAATATATATTATATACACAGCATTTATAAACTATTTAAATAGTTTAGGAGTACCAGGCTATAGAATAAGCAGAAGAAAGAAGTATGAGGTGCTACTGAAAATGGTGGAAGCTAGAAATGGGGGTATCATGAACTACAGTAAAGAGTGTTTAGGTAGCAGGCAAGAAACTGAAAGGTTGGGAGTGGAGAGAATAAGAGGCCAAAAATAACAGTATAAGGATCACCTTGTTAATATAGAGCGGACGTTGCAATCTTTTTATTACAAAGCCAGGTAATAAATTTTTTAAGCTTTGTGAAAAAAAAAAAGACAAATTTAAGGATGTTATTTTGACCTGTGATCCCAGGGATGAAGCTAAAACCCTGAAATAAGGTAAGAATTGTTGGAGAAGTAAATGTAATTATAGCAAAAAATCAGACTAAATTCAGAATTTATTAGAAGTCTGAATTTTAACATTTGGTGGTTGATTGGGTATGAAACTTGGATCAGAAAGATGAGTGGGCATTGCCTCTGAGGTTTCCTGTCATGTGATGCATTACTCCTCTCCTCCAACCACCCACGTGCATGCCCGCGCGCGCGCGTGCACACACACACACACACACACACACGGAATAGAATATTTCAGAAGGCAGTAAAATTAGCTTTCGTTGGTTTCTCTTTGCTACTTATAGAATTTTCTCAATTGATTCTGAAACACCTCTTTGTTCTGGCCCCAGTGATGCTTGGTTTTCCACCAAACTCTGACTCTTACCATAGGTGTAGATTAAAATGCACAACCACTAAGGCCCCTTCCACACTTATTTAAGACTGAAACAAATCGAAGACAGGGAAAGGAGGAGGTAGAGCGTATAGACACTACTTTCAAGAAAGTTGGCCATGATAAAAAAGAAAACAAGGGGGCGTGCACGCACACACACACACATACACACACACACACACACACACACACACTACTTTCCTTAACTGTATAATGAAGCATCTGAGATTAGAGAGAAACCCTTATGGATCATATCAAAAACATAATGTGCAATAGTGGTACTTGCTGATTTCAGGTGAGCTGGAGACAGGCTTTTAATGGACCTGACCTCGCTCATTTATGGGAGACAGTTTACAAATTGAACCCTAAGCAGGGTAAGAAAGCTGAATTGAAGACTCCAGTATTTAATATGAATTCTCAAGGGCCAATTACTTTAGGGAATGAATAGAAAAATAATCTTGACCTCATTAGGCATTGATGGAGATATTAGCTTACTTCTCTGGAGAAATCTCTGACACAATTGTGCTGAAAAACTCTATGGAATGAAGCGTTCCTTAATTGGCATAATGCCTATAATTCTTCCAAGTCGAATGTCACAGTGATTAATTCTGGAAAGCCCCATGTCCCTGCTCATAATCATCTTTATGAGTAATCTACAGAAAACCATGTAATAAGCCGAAAGCAGAAAACAAGTGAATTGGCAAATTGCTTATAAAGACAGAGAGCTTCTGGTGAACATCCTTCACATGAGTATACTTCTGTGGATTCAGAGTCTGTGGACCGTGAAGACGAAGCATTCCTATTCCCCGCAAAACCCGAATTCTTCTCCCCAATCCTCTGGTGTGTGATTGTCATTTTCAGTCAGTGTTGGGAAAGAGAAGCCATCTTATCCAGATGTTATCTTCTGTATTCTCCTCACTAGTGTTGTCACCATACTTTATCTATATGACATTCAGTTGTTGTAAGAAATCCTTGGCTTGACTTGATGATTTAAGCTAGTAATTCTCCAAATCAACATCAACTAACTTTGTTATGCACTGAACTGTGAACCCCCTTAGAATCATATACTAAATCTGTAACCCCCAAAACCCCAGAATATTAGTGTACTTCAAGATTAGGTGATTAAAGAAGGGATTAAGTTAAAATGAAGACATTAGAGTGGGCTCTAACTCAATCTGACTGGTGTCATTATAAGAAATGCAGAGGAGACACACCAAACAGAGGTGTACAGAGGAACGGCCACATGAGAGAACAGCAAAAAGGCAGCCATCTGAAGACCAAGGAAGAAGGCCTCAGAAGATATTAACCCTACCAATACCTTGGTATTGGACTTCCAGCCTCTAGAAAAATAACTTTTGGTTCTTGTTGAAGCTCCCCAGTCTGAGATTTTGTTATGGCAGCTCTAGCAAACTACTGATTTATTCTATAGATGAAGATTGAATTGGTGCAATCCCTAAATCGGTTCATTGCAGCAAAGTTCATAAATGTTCTCATTTTTTTTTCTGTATCACTATTTATTTTTCTTTCCTGATATATTACAAATATTCACAGGAAATCAAATGCATATTGTATACTCAAACAGTTTATAGGGAATTAAAAAACAAAACACCCCAACATCCAAATGCAAAAATTTTCTAATAATAAAAAAAAGAATTGAGACTATACTATATTATAAAAACTAATGCAACATATGAGCTATCAGAGATTAAGTTGTATTAGCTTTATTTGTATTTGGAGACTGACACTGAAGAGGAAAGGCTAGGGGAGGAAGGTGGTTCAACTTGCTAGGGAGTTTATGCTTTTCCATATTACATAAAATAAAGGAGAAGCAACAGTATATGAAAGAATGGTGCAGCTTCTGCAAGAAGTTGTGAAAATAAAAGAAAAATGAGAACCAACTAAAAAGCTCTCAATGACCAAAGCTGAAACAATTTTAATTTAAAAGATTGTATGAATTAAAATTCAAAGTGTGTAAATATCCATGATCCCATAGCCCATACTAATATAAGCCAACGATTCAAATAATAATTAAATCAATGAAGAACAACAGCCAAATCTCCCATGCAGAAGAATTTGAAATCATTTAAGTAGATATGTAACCTGAAATAGATGAAACATAACTTCCTGTTCCTTACATGCGGGCTGCACGTAGTGACTTCCATTCAAATAAGAGAGAGCAGAAAGGGGAAAATAGGTAGTAATCTGATGGCTACTAGACAATGACAATAACTCAGTCAAGCAATCAAGATGAACATTGACAGTGATAAAGTCACATTGACGGTATGTACCTTTGTTAGTGTGGTGAGGATGGTGTTTTACTTACGTGGTCTTCCAAAATATCATAACCCAAGAATAATCATGAAGAAAACATCAAGCAAATCACAACTGAAGGACACTTTATAAAATACCAGATCAGCATTTTTCAAAATTGTCAAAAGCATCAAAAAGGAAAGTCTGAGAAACAATCACAGCCACAAAAGTCTAAAAAGAAATAAGGGTTAAATGTCATGAGCTGTCGTGGATCAGATCATGGAACCAAAAAAGGGCATTGAGTTAACATCTAAGAGATTAAAATAATAAGGAGATCTAAGTCACATATAGTTTTAGTTCATAATAATGTACTACTATTAGTTCATTTATTGTGAAAACTGTACCATATTAATGTAAGAATTGAAAATGGGTGTGGTGATTATGGAAACCCTACTCAGTATCTTTGCATTTTTTCTGTAAATCTAAAAATTTTAACATAATATAGGTATTAAAATAGAAATGAGAATTATGCATGAGAAAATTGTTTTGAAAACAGAAACCAATATAGAACCTGTAAAAGTTTAGAGACAAAATGCATGTACTTTGGGATGAGAGAGCTCCAGAGAGAGAGCTGATGGTGAGGTGTGGGGAACAGGAGTAGTGACATTTAATAGCAGCATGTCTTTGTACAGAAAACTTACTTTCTCTGAGGTGTGACATCATCTATCAGTACTGTTCATGATGTCTTCCCTAACCGATTTAGATTATATTTTGAAATGGAAGATGGAAATCATAAGTGAGCATATGAAATTAAGGTGATGTTATTATTGTGATTTTAAAATGTTATTATTAATATTATTTAAAAAAACATATCTGACAAGGAAATTTGGTAGAAAAAGACACTACAGGTAGAGTAGATTGAACAAGTATGGAAGAAGGAAGGTTTAAAGGAAAATTAAAGTCCAAATACACTCTGCCTTTTGGGGTAAATTCTATACTTCCATGATTGATTTTATTCATGTTCAAATTATTTATGAAAATTTAATATTTCTGAAATTAATTTATTGGTATGCATTTTTGGATATCATCTTACTTTTTTGTGTGTGAAGAATTAGAAAGGGAACAAGATTGAAGGAAGAGGGAACAGTTCAGAGGCTGAGAGTCTGCTCCAGTCAACAATGAAAGATGAGTAGAGCCTTGTCTGAATCTGCGGCAGAGGGTTGAAGAAAAATTAATAATTTTAAACACAATTTGAAGACAGAATTGACTGGACTTTGTAAGGCTTTGGAATGAATGAAATAAAAGTCAAAAGCTAGGAGGTGTCATTTCCTGATATAGGAAACAAAGAAGTGAGGGTTCCAGAAAACACCATACGTTTACTTTAGACACGTTGGGTTTGAAATATCTGTAAGACATTCAGATGGAACTGTCTAATACACTCTTTAAATATAGGGCTAAGCATTAAAAAAATGTTACCAACCAGAGACATACCTAAAGGAACCTGTGAACATAAATAATAACTAACAATTAGGGGGTCATTGAAGGAGAGTAGCAGTGTAAGAATAGAGGTGGCCAGGCTCTGAGGGATACAACCATTCCATAGATAAGCCTTACCTCCTGGCTGAAATCTCATCTATTTAACTATCTATAGTATTGCCCTAATCAATTTTTGTAAAGTCATTTCTCTGGATTTCATACTAATATGTAATATAAGCCAGATTAATCTGTCTCAAACAAAAATGTCATATTTTTAACTCTTGCCTTATCATTCTGCTATGTCCTTGTGGAATTTTACCATTATCTCAGGTAGCGATACATTTATTTATTTACAAGTTCATTGGAATCTGATTGAAAGCATTTGATAGGTATGTCACTAGGTTCTCCATAACCCAATTCATAGTCCCTTCAAGCCACCATAAACTCAGTAATGTCTCTTTCAACTTCACAGTAACTCATGTCTTATGGATACCACTGACTCTCAACTCATTTATACTTACTATAAAACTCAGGAAACAATTCCATTTGCCTTTAAATGCTTCTTATTTATTTGTTTGTTTGTTTGTTTATTTATTTATTTATTTTGCATATATGTCTTGTCTTTAGGTAGATTGTAAGCAGCAAAATTACAGGAACCCAGGCCATTTTTACATCACTCAATAAAGTACCTTGTCCTTCAATACTTGTTGATTCAGTGATTGATTTCCTGACTTAGAAAAAACAGTTTTCACTTGTTGAGGGAAGAGAATAAAGATATATAAGCTTGAAAATGCCGTTTGTAAATAACAAGTTATTATATTTCATTTCTATAGTAATTCTGTAGGTATTATGTTAATAATAAATAGAATTAAAGATTGTTTCTATATGACATTTTCTGTTTTTAGCTTATAGCATTAAAAGTAGTTATAGTTAGAAAATTTAAAACTATGGTTTTATTTATTTATTATTATTATTATTATTATTTTAGTGAGAGGCAGGGAGGCAGAGACATTCCAAATGCACTCCAACCATGACACACCTGGCAAGCCCACTGGGGAGTGATGCTCTGCCCATCTGGGGCCCCTGCTCTGTTGTAACCAGAGACATTTTTTAGTGACTGAGGCAGAGGCTGTGGAGCCATTCTCAGCACCTGGGCCAACTCATTCTAACTGAACCATGGCTGCAGGAGGGGAGCAAAAGGTAGAGAAGGAGAGAGAGAAGCAAGAGGGGTAGGTTGAAGAAGCAGATGGTTGCTTCTCCTGTGTGCCCTGACCGGGAATCGAACCTGGGACATCCACATGTCAGGCAGACACACTACCACTGAGCCAACAAACCAGGACTGTTTTTTTTTTTTTGTTTTGTTTTTTTTATTGTAACCACAATATGATTAACACCTTTCGGTTTATACTTTAAGAGGATTTTCTGCGTCTGACTTTAGTTCAGGATGCTTTTTCCTGTCATTAACAGGTTTGGAGAAACATAGTTATCAGTTTCTAACTTCAGATCATTTGTTGCATACTCAAGAAATGCAAACTCATTTTAACAAATAAGAAAAGTTTTGACATGGCAGTTGCCCTCCCTGCTACAGGAACTATTAGGAGATTTTGACTTCCCAAAAGCATTCCACTGAGTCCAACTTGGTCCAAGAAATGTTGGTCACAGAAATCTTTCCCTTCAATGTTTATTTTTGTCATTGTCTCCAAATGGCTAGCAGCCAATGAAAGACTGAGAAATACAATAAAGACCAGTTTGAAATCCCTCTAATCACCACCTCCAAATATTTCACTTTAAAAGAATAACTGCTATAAGCACAGGCTTTATCAATATTTGTTCCTTTTACTTTATCAAATTTACTCTTTTTCTAATACCTCTGAATTCTGGCAACAGTTGGATTCATTTATCCCAATTTATGATTAAGTAGCAATTATTAATTTTGTCTCAAACTGAATTTGTCTGTAACACAAATATATAATGAATTGTGTTATATTGCATTTTAATATATTATTTTAAATTATCCAGGTTTTATTAATACAAATTTTTAATAAATTATCATTCTTTCCAGAAAAGATTTTCATGACCTTTTAAGTAAGAAGCATCTTGTTATATATTCATTAATGTGTATTGAATGTGTGTATTACATATTGGATTAAGAATAAATTCATAGTTCTCTACCTACTTGCAATACGAATAAAATATTATGGTAACATTTTCCTTATATTATATCCTGATGCACCTGAGAGTATCTCTGGAACATCTTCAGCCTTTTGATGAGCCTTTTACAGTCTTAGAAAATGTTGTTTCCTTATTGTCTAGAGATAGGTTTCTAAGCTAAACCTTTAATTTTGTAGCAATTGAAAGGTTAACACTTTCTTTTAAATAACAGAAAAAACTATATTGTGGTGATAAGAATCAATTGGGTCCCCACTGGGTAATGTCTAAATAAAAGGGGTTTGGCATGCCAGTTACATTGTGTAGAAGTTAATATGAAAGAATTTAATTAATATTTATTCTTTTATTTTTCTCTAGTTTTTCAAATGTATCCTAAACAGCTACTTCTTAACCTTTCATGGCTTAATCTATAATTCTTATTTTAACCAACAGATGATTTACTTGACACAAATATATAATGAATTGTGTTATATTGCATTTTAATATATTATTTTAAATTATCCAAGTTTTATTAATACAAATTTTTAAGAAATTATAATTCTTTCCAGAAAAGATTTTCATGACCTTTCAAGTAAGAAGCATCTTGTTATATATTCATTAATGTGTATTGAAAGTTTTGCTGTGGTAGGAACGAAAGATCAGGCACTTCAGGCACTTAGTGGATACACAAAAGAAAGCTCAACTCCATGATTTTAAACCCATCTTACATTAGAAGAACTTATGACAAGTTTATAGCAATTAGATGTCAAGATGTTAATAAGAATTGGCAGGTTTCCATGTGATTAGGTGACAGAATTATAGCCCCAAATGCCACCTTTTCGTTGGAAATGTAAGAAACACACTGAACAGATGCATCCAGAAAGATGATCATTGTAAAGACATCTGTCTACACTCTATAAATTATTCCTTATTAAGTCATCAGTTAATCTTTCTACAATGAATCTTTAAGCCGCTTTGAAAATATGGCATCAGAAGAGATGAGAGCATTAAAAAAGGCTTTCCCCTTCACTTTTAATGATCCCACTTGGGAAAATAGACAACCTGTTTTCAGATACTAACACATTCAGTTACTTGAAAATTAAAACAATTAAGAAGTAAAATATAGATACTGCTTTATATACCCTTCAAAAGGGACAGATTGATTTTTAAACTGTAAGTTCTGTTAATTCAAATCAAATTTAAATTTGCTTCCTCAGGATCTCCACCAATCAGCCCTTTGCCTTCATTGTTTTCATTATTTGTGTATTCAGCATTTATTATTTATACTATTACTCTGTTAGATTACAAGCTCCATGATGTCAGGCATCTTGATTTATCCTTCACTGTATCTCATACAATTTACCTGAGAATTTATCAGTTTATTTTTTAAAGTACAATGAATAAATAACTAAAGAAAATAAATAAATATAAGTAATCCCTTCAGCATTGTAATGGTGCACATGTGTTCCTACTTATATGTTTATATATGAGACTTCCTACTATTCATATCTACTGCTCACAAAAATTAGGGCATATTTCAAAATGAATATGAAGTGATTTAAAAAAGAAGCATTTGATTTTTTTTATTGAATAAGAACATCAGAAAAGTGAATAACAAGTCAAAGGAAGTTGTTTAATTATGCAAATGAGATGCAAAGCCAACTTTTGTTTTGTTGGTGAAAATGCGCTATCCAAAAGGCTGACAGTACTGGAGTATCTGCACATTCTCTGACCCCCTAATTTTTGTGAGCAGTGCATTTGGTTTACTAAGATGTTGATTTTTGAAGACAATAGTTCCATTCTGCACATATCTATGTTTACTAGATTTCTAGCTAATTGGTTTATTGGAAAAGAAAGAGTCAAAATGCTTGTTTCTTATCTTCCACCTATAACATAAAATTAAATGTTTAACCTTTCTCCACTATTTTTTTAATTCAGAATTGTTCATTTGTTTGGACTCCGTGTGACCAACCGCATTAAACTAACAGAGCTATGAGAAGAGGCGTGGTTAGGACCCAGAATCCTCTAAGGCCATGTCTGATGATTAGCACAAAACAGTTTGTTGGTGATATTGTCAAGAGTCCTCTCTGTTCCCTCAACTCAATTTCCTGCTTCACTGCTTTGAACTCCTATGGGGAAGAAGCAGGATGTCAACAGGAATACTCTGTCCTCTCAGGAATTCGGTACAAGGAGATAAACAACTTCAAAGCAGGCCATACTAATAGGTGGGGAAGTGTGTGACTTAAGTGTTTAATAAATGCATGAGCATTTTACAAGGCCCCGTGAACCTTCTTCAGAATTGTTTAATTTGATTGATGTATGTAGAGTTTACTTGGAGTAATTTTAGTTTAAAGACAAGCTTATAGTATTTTTTATTAGTTACAAGCATCATGTTGATTTAAGGACCCAGATATAAGGTCATATTATGTAAAATATTTCTATAAACATAAAAAAATTATTTTTATGGATTTGTTTTTAATTTAATATATTGGGGTGACACTAGTTAACATACAGGTTTCATGTACTCAATTCTATAATGCATCACTGTATACCATTTTGTGTATAGAAAATTTAGAGAAATAATTCTACTTTATTCTTTGTTTTGGTATTTGTAGCACACAATATTTATGAGTAGTTCAAGGCTCATAAACAGATCATCAGAAAGCTCTGCATGTATTTTCTGTGCTCCTCTTAATGTTTGTTTTGTATAACTACTGAGCACTGTCTTAGTTAATGGCTATTCATGCTTTAAATAAGTATTGTAGAAGAGCAAACAACCTATAACTTGTGCAGTAGAAATTTATGGAACGTACATTTACGATTTCTACTCTAGAGTGTAACTAATTACAATTTATCTTGCCAGAGCATGCAGCTATAATATCCATTCATTGAATAGGCATTATTTTAATGCCACAGAAACTTCTACTTAAACCCTTAAGAGGCTCCAGTGATTTAAATGGAAATCAATGTGGTTGAATGACTACTTCGGCAACAAACCTGCAAAGAGCTGATCATGGTTGTGTGGTTAGGATAGGGCATTCAGCTATAAATGTTGGCTTTAGACACATACTCAGATCTCTCAGAGTAAGTTTATTAGTCCAATTTCAATCACCATTCATGTGTTTCTCTTTTTACTAGTTATAGTAGTAAAATTTGCACCTGAAAGGCGCAGGATCTATAACACTGAAAAATAGAATGTTTTCAAACCTACTTCGGAGAATCTGCCTTAGAGAAAAACATTAAAGTAAGAAAATTACCATGAAGGTATTTTGCCAGTTTAATTTAAACTGCTAAAACTGACTTTGAAAAATACAATTAAACTGAACGATTAGCTCAAAAAGTATGAAAAAGCATCTATTTTATCATTTCAAAAAATAAATTATTTTTGAAACTATTTTCAAAATATATGTGGGTACTATTTTATACTAATTAAACCCAATGGCAGCAACATATTCCTTTTCTCTGGAAACATTGCTAAAGCCTATTTATATATAAAGCACTCGTCAGGCAGAATTAGACTGTATATTTTTAGTTTCTTTACTTGACACATGCTATTAACATTACCTATAAAATCACATAGACTATGTCTGAAATACTTAAGGCAACCTACGTATCACTTTTATTAGTGTGTAGGGAAGAATCTTTTAAACTTCTTACACTGTAGTCCACTCCTCATTTTTAAAACAGTTTTGAATTGAGTTGACATCTCAAATCATAAAATTGCCTAAGAGCAGCCTTCAGCCAAGTTTTTGATAAATGTGAAAATTTTCTCTCACGCTCCTTTCTCTTTTTTTCTGGTACCCCTTTCAGTAATTAGACATACATTTCTTCAAACAGGCCCATGGCTTCTTCAATCCCAGGTCTCATTTTGCACGATGTGCTTCATTTTCTGAAAGCGCTTCTCCTTTCTTCCCTTTGCTCTCATGACCCTTATTAAAATTTCTATTTTCTCAAAATCCTTTCAGTGATTCAGGAGAAAACTGACTGGATTTAAAAAGGCGAAGAAGTAAATAATTTCTTGAAGTCTATGATTTATAAAAATTATAGGACAGATTTTCTTTGAACATAAGATCTCTCCTCAGTATAGGTAATAATTCTTGGGACAGAGTTAGATTAAATTACTTTTTAATATCCTTTTCTAGTATCTTAAGATATTAGAACACAAAATAAAGTGAGTTAATAAAGAGTGAAGATAGATTTAGATAGATCAGATAAATATTGGAAGACAATAATTATAGCACTTAGAAAACTACCCAGTTGTCCTCTCAAGAAACCATCCCTGCTTGGTGTGTTGGGAAATGAAATAGAAAGTGGCCAAATCTTGAACTAGAAAAATAAAAATGAGTAACAATTTCATATGAAAACAAATAGACTACATACAAATACAAGGCATTCTAGTCTTGAATTACTAAGGCTTTATTATTTTATCTAGCCTCTAAATTTGGATTCCAAACATATGATTATGATTATTAAATATATTTATTGAAATGCCCTTTAAAAGTGGAGCATATTTGACCTGACCTGTTGGCTCAGTGTCAGCTTGATGTGTGGATGTCTTGGGTTCAATTCCTGGTCAGGACACACAGGAAAAATGACCATGTGCTTCTCCACCTCTCACTCTCCATTTCTCACTCTGTTTCTCTCTCTTCCCCTCCTGTAGTCATGGCTCAATTGGTTCCAGCTAGTTGGGCCAGGTGCTGAGGATGGCTCCAGGTGGCCTCCACTTCAGGTGTTAAAAATAGCTCAGTTGTTGAGCAATGGAGCACCAGCCCCAGATGGGCAGAATATTGCCCCCTAGTGGGTTTGCCAGGTGGATCCTGATCCAGCCCCTGTGGGAGTCTATCTCTCTGCCTTCTGTCCTCTCATTAAATAAATAAATAAATAAATAAAAATGTAGCATATTTGTCATATTTTTTTCCATGCTATGGTCAAGGTGTAAAGCATGGTCCAGGTTAATTTAGTACAATAGTAGATTATTTTTACTAATATAAGTTTTTCATGTTGAAGAACCATATTAGATACATTAGAGGAATAAAGATATGATAAATATTGTTGTTTATAAGCTCATTATTTAACTTTGAAGCTACTGTCACACTTTATGTACAAGAGAATAGTAATATTTTATACTAGTAAGTCTCCCACAGACCAGTAACATAAACAGTGACACAAAAAGTACATTATTGCTTTTTAGACAAAAAAGCAAGCCCTTCATTTTACTTATGAATTCTGTACACATATCATCATGCCTTCTATGAAATCCACAGTTGAATTGCTTTGTTTAGTATTTCCAAATCTATTACCCCACTCCTACACAGCTGGACTGTCGGGCAAAATACACACCCATTTGAATTAGCATTTAAATTTTTTTTTTTTTATTTTTTTTAATAAATTTTTATTAATGGTAATGGGATGACATTAATAAATCAGGGTACATATATTCAAAGAAAACATGTCTAGGTTATTTTGTCATCAAATTATGTTGCAAACCCCTCGCCCAAAGTCAGATTGTCCTCCGTCACCCTCTATCTAGTTCTCTGTGCCCCTCCCTCTCCCCCTAACTTTCCCTCCCTCCCTCCCATGTCCTCCCTCCCCCCCAACCCTTGGTAACCACCACACTCTTGTCCATGTCTCTTAGTCTCATTTTTATGTTCCACCAATGTATGGAATCATGTAGTTCTTGTTTTTTTCTGATTTGCTTATTTCACTCCTTATAATGTTATCAAGATCCCACCATTTTGCTGTAAATGATCTGATGTCATCATTTCTTATGGCTGAGTAGTATTCCATAGTGTATATGTGCCACATCTTCTTTATCCAGTCTTCTATTGAAGGGCTTTTTGGTTGTTTCCATGTCTTGGCCACTGTGAACAGTGCTGCAATGAACATGGGGCTACATGTGTCTTCACGTATCAATGTTTCTGAGGTTTTGGGGTATATACCCAGTAGAGGGATTGCTGGGTCATAAGGTAGTTCTATTTGCAGTTTTTTGAGGAACCACCATACTTTCCTCCATAATGGTTGTACTACTTTACAGTCCCACCAACAGTGAATGAGGGTTCCTTTTTCTCCACAGCCTCTCCAACATTTGCTATTACCCGTCTTGTTGATAATAGCTAATCTAACAGGGGTGAGGTGGTATCTCATTGTAGTTTTGATTTGCATTTCTCTAATAACTAATGAAGCTGAGCATCTTTTCATATATCTGTTGGCCATTTGTATCTCTTCCTGGGAGAAGTGTCTGTTCATGTCCTCTTCCCATTTTTTTATTGGATTGCTTGTTTGTTTGTTGTTGAGTTTTATGAGTTCTTTGTAAATTTTGGATATTAGGCCCTTATCTGAGCTGTCGTTTGAAAATATCAGTTCCCATATAGTTGGCTGTCTGTTTATTTTGATATCAGTTTCTCTTGCTGAGCAAAAACTTTTAATTCTGATGTAGTCCCATTCATTTATCTTTGCCTTCACTTCTCTTGCCATTGGAGTCAAGTTCATAAAATGTTCTTTAAAACCCAGGTCCATGATTTTAGTACCTATGTCTTCTTCTATGTACTTTATTGTTTCAGGTCTTATATTTAGGTCTTTGATCCATTTTGAATTAATTTTAGTACACGGGGACAGGCTGTAGTCGAGTTTCATTCTTTTGCATGTGGCTTTCCAGTTTTCCCAACACCATTTGTTGAAGAGGCTTTCTTTTCTCCATTGTGTGTTGTTGGCCCCTTTATCAAAGATTATTTGACCATATATATGTGGTTTTATTTCTGGGCTTTCTATTCTGTTCCATTGGTCTGAGTGTCTATTTTTCTGCCAATACCATCCTGTTTTAATTATCGTGGCCCTATAATATAGTTTAAAGTCAGGTATTGTAATGCCCCCAGCTTCATTCTTTTTCCTTAGGATTGTTTTGGCTATTCGGGGTTTTTTATAGTTCCATATAAATCTGATGATTTTTTGTTCCATTTCTTTAAAAAATGGCATAGGAATTTTGATGGGAATTGCATTAAATTTGTATATTGCTTTGGGTAATATGGCCATTTTGATTATATTTATTCTTCCTATCCAAGAACAAGGAATATTTTTCCATCTCATTGTATCTTTTTCGATTTCCCTTAACAATGCTTTGTAATTTTCATTATATAGGTCCTTTACGTTCTTTGTTATGTTTATTCCTAGGTATTTTATTTTTTTTGTTGCAATCGTGAAGGGGATTATTTTTTTGAGTTCGTTTTCTAATATTTCATTGTTGGCATATAGAAAGGCTATGGACTTTTGTATGTTAATTTTGTATCCTGCGACCTTACTGTATTGGTTTATTGTTTCTAATAATCTTTTTGTGGAGTCCTTCGGGTTTTCGATGTATAGGATCATATCATCAGCAAAAAGTGATAGCTTTACTTCTTCTTTTCCGATATGGATGCCTTTTATTTCTTTGTCTTGTCTGATTGCTCTGGCCAGAACTTCTAGCACCACGTTGAATAAGAGTGGAGAGAGTGGACAACCCTGTCTTGTTCCTGATTTAAGGTAGAAAGTCCTCAGTTTTATGCCGTTTAATAGGATGTTGGCTGATGGTTTATCATATGTGGCCTTTATCATGTTGAGATATTTTCCTTCTATACCCATTTTGTTGAGAGTCTTAAACATAAAATTGTGTTGTATTTTATCAAAAGCCTTTTCTGCATCTATTGATAAGATCATGTGGTTTTTGTTCTTTGTTTTGTTGATATGGTGTATTACGTTAACCGTTTTGCGTATGTTGAACCATCCTTGAGATTCTGGGATGAATCCCACTTGATCATGATGTATTATTTTTTTAATATGTTGTTGTATTCGGTTTGCCAGTATTTTGTTTAGTATTTTAGCATCTGTATTCATTAGAGATATTGGTCTGTAGTTTTCTTTCTTTGTGCCATTCTTGCCAGGTTTTGGTATGAGGGTTATGTTGGCCTCATAAAATGTGTTTGGAAGTATTGCTTCTTCTTCCATTTTCTGGAAGACTTTGAGTAGAATAGGAACCAAGTCTTTTTTGAATGTTTGATAGAATTCACTAGTATAACCGTCTGGGCCTGGACTTTTATTTTTGGGGAGATTTTTAATAGTTTTTTCTATTTCCTCCCTGCTGATTGGTCTGTTTAGGCTTTCTGCTTCTTCATGACTCAGTCTAGGAAGGTTGTATTGTTCTAGGAATTTATCCATTTCTTCTAGGTTGTTGTATTTGGTGGCATATAATTTTTCATAGTATTCTACAATAATTCTTTGTATTTCTATGATGTCTGTGGTGATCTCTCCTCTTTCATTTTGGATTTTATTTATTTGAGTCCTGTGTCTTTTTTCCTTGGTGAGTCTTGCCAAGGGTTTGTCAATTTTGTTGATCTTTTCAAAGAACCAGCTCCTTGTTTTATTGATTTTTTCTATAGTTTTTCTGTTCTCTATTTCATTTATTTCTGCTCTGATTTTTATTATCTCCTTTCTTCGGCTGGTTTTGGGTTGTCTTTGTTCTTCTTTTTCTAGTTCCTTAAGGTGGGAAGTTAAGTGGTTTACTTCGGCTCTCTCTTGTTTGTTCATATAGGCCTGAAGTGATATGAACTTTCCTCTTATTACTGCTTTTGCTGCATCCCAGAGATTCTGATATGTCGTATTTTCATTTTCATTTGTCTGTATATATCTTTTGATTTCTGCGCTTATTTCTTCTTTGACCCATTCATTTTTTAAAAGTATGTTGTTTAGTTTCCACATTTTTGTGGGTTTTTCCCCCTCTTTTTTGCAGTTGAATTCTAGTTTCAGGGCTTTATGATCAGAAAATATGCTTGGTACAATTTCAATTTTTCTAAATTTGCTGATATTGTCTTTGTGGCCCAACATATGGTCAATTCTTGAGAATGTTCCATGTACACTAGAGAAAAATGTATACTCTGTCGCTTTGGGATGAAGTGTCCTGTAGATGTCTATCATATCCAGGTGTTCTAGTATTTCGTTTAAGGCCACTATATCTTTATTGATTCTCTGTTTGGATGACCGATCTAGAGCCGTCAGCGGTGTATTGAGGTCTCCAAGTATGATTGTATTTTTGTTAGTTTTTGTTTTAAGGTCAATAAGTAGCTGTCTTATATATTTTGGTGCTCCTTGGTTTGGTGCATATATATTAAGGATTGTTATGTCTTCTTGATTCAACTTCCCCTTAATCATTATGAAATGACCATTTTTGTCTCTGAGTACTTTTTCTGTCTTGTAGTCAGCATTATTAGATATGAGTATTGCTACACCTGCTTTTTTTTTTGGGTGTTGTTTGCTTGGAGTATTGTTTTCCAGCCTTTCACTTTGAATTTGTTTTTATCCTTGTTGCTTAGATGTGTTTCTTGTAGGCAGCATATAGTTGGATTTTCTTTTTTAATCCATTCTGCTACTCTGTGTCTTTTTATTGGTAAGTTTAATCCATTTACATTTAGTGTAATTATTGACACTTGTGGGTTCCCTACTGCCATTTTATAAATTGCTTTCTGTTAGTTTTGTATCTAGTTTGATTCTTCTCTTTTGTTTTTCTATCATTTGTTTTTGTTTGTTTGTGTTCCATACTTCTTTCCTCTGTTGCTACCTTTTTTAAGTCAAGTGTTTTTGTGGTGGTTTTTTTAAGGGTGGTTACCATTAAGTAATGAAAAGGGTACCTACCATATTCATTGTAGTACCCTATCTTATAAGTATTTCTGCACTTCATCATCCTTTGCTACTGTTAATCTCCATCCTCTCCCCCCTTTTTTTCCTTTGTTGTCACAGTTTAAGTTTGGTTTTATTGTGTTCTTGGTGGAGCTGTTACTTGTGGTGTTGTTTTCTTTTGTTCTTTGAATCTGGTTGGAAAACCCCCCTTAGTATTTCCTGGAGTGGGGGCTTTCTGTTGATAAATTCTCTCATCTTTTCTGTATTTGTGAATGTTTTTATATCTCCTTCATACTTGAAGGATAGCTTTGATGGGTATAGTATTCTTGGCTGAAAGTTCCTCTCTTTCAGGGCTTTAAATATTGGGGTCCACTCTCTTCTAGCTTGTAGAGTTTCTGCTGAGAAATCTGATGATAATCTAATAGGCCTTCCTTTATATGTTGTACTCTTCTTTTCCCTGGCTGCCTTGAGAATTTTTTCTTTGTCATTGGTTTGTGTCATCTTTATTATGATGTGCCTTGGAGTGGGTTTGTTGGGGTTAAGAAAACTTGGTGTTCTGTTTGCTTCTTGAATTTGAGGCTTTAGTTCCTTCCACAGGCTTGGGAATTTCTTGTCTATTATTTGTTTGAGTATATTCTCCATTCCATTTTCTTTCTCTTCTCCCTCTGATATACCTATTATTCTTATGTTATTCTTTCTGATGGAGTCAGACAATTCCTGTAGGGCTTTCTCGTTTTTTATTATTTTTGAGTCTCTTTCTTCTTCTCTCTGTTGTGCCTCAAGTTGTTTGTCTTCTATTTCACTAATCCTATCTTCAATCTGGGCTGTTCTGTTAGCTAAGCTTGTTACCTCGTTTTTCAGCTCGTGAATTGAGTTTTTCATTTCTGTTTGATTTGTTTTTATAGTTTCAATTTCCTTGGTAATATATTCTTTGTGTTCATTGAGTTGTTTTCTGATCTCCCTATATTGCCTTTCTGTGTTTTCTTGTATATCTCTGAGTATTTTTAAGATTTCTATTTTAAATTCTCTGTCATTTAGCTCCAAGGCTTCCAATATGTTAAGTCTTTTCTCCATAGATTTTTCCCCATCTATTTGTGTTACCTCTCTTTCTTTTGTATCCATAATATTCGATTTCCTCTTTCTTATCGGCATCTGAGGGTGGTCTTATTGATAGCACTAATTAGAATTAATAAAGAGTAAAAAGAAAAAAAAAAAGGGTAAAACACCCCACAAAAAAAAACAGTAATAATTTATTATTTCCCCCTTTTTTCTCTCTTCTCTTTCCCTCCTCTCCCCTCCTCAGGGAAATATCGTGCCTATAATGGAGGGCCTGATTTGGGTGAAGAGTTCAAGGGGCAAAAAAAAGGGAGTAGGGACCTACTAAATGCAAAAAAAAAAAAAAAAAAAAAAAAAGGAAGAAAATCTTAGACAAGCATAAGATGATTTGCTTGTAAGTGATGGTCAACTAAGAGATATAATGAGAGGGATAAGAGGGAATCAGAAAAAAGGACCAAAAAAGAATAATAAAGAAGAAAAAATAAAAATAATAAGTAAAAATCTGTTGTATTAAGTGGAGCGAAGACTAAATACAATGGAGACCTTGGGTTGGGAGGACCCAAAATGCCACAAAAATAAACAAACAAGAGAGAAAAAAAATAAAAACAAAAGCAAAAAAGAGAAATAAAACCAAAAAAAAGCCTTGAGTCCCAAATTAACTAATTTGTTCGTGATTGAGGATTATATGGGAGGAAAGTAAAATGAGAAAAGAAAAAACGAATAGAAAGGAAAAAATAAGAAAAAGAGAAAAACGAAGGAAGAAATAAAATGGGAGAAAAAAACAAAATAAAGCAAGACAAAAAAACAAAAAACAAAAGAGGAGAGAGTGAGAGTTAAGTGTTTTGGAGTATAACCTTAAAGGAGGGTGAGGATGAAGAAGAAAAATAAAATGCAACACTCATGGGTATTGTAGTTCAAGAAAGGGGAAGCATAAGATGGGCAGAGAATAGAAAGACCGAGGTGGAGGAAATAAAGGCAAAAAGATAGAAGAAACAAGCAACAACAACAACAAAAAAAAAAAAAAAAAAAAAAATTAGTGGATCAAGTTGTAAAGTCTGTGGGTTTTTCTTGATTTTGAGAGGTTAACTTCTTCCTTTTTCTTTTCTCTCCCTCTTCCTAGTCGGTGACTCTGTACCCCAGGCTCTGCCCCTGTGTCACTCTTAGTTAGGGATTTGCAGTTGATGGGATTCTATGGCAATGTCATATAATTGGCTTTAGTCTTGCTGGAAGTAAAGGCTTGTTGGCGTTTGCAGGGTCCAACGATGAGAGAGTTTGCTTTCCTGGATTCTCTCTCCTAGTCCCCCCTTTCTGGATTAGCAGCCTGGTGATCCAGCTATAAGGCTGCAACTGCTTCTGCCTGGGGAGTAAGAGGCTCAAAGAGCTGGGAAATCCCCACTCTATCCCCACTCAGTGCAAGGCTTTGGGAAAGGCTCTGAGAGTCAGGGCCTCCAGTGTAATCAGGCGGGGGTGGGAGTCAATTGTTGTCAAAGTGACTGTTCAGCGCCTATCATTTAGTTGTACCTCTCAACCCAGGCTTTCCACACTTTGTAGCCTGTTTTTGCAGGGAAGAAGAGGCACTAGTCTCTGCTTACGACTAGTGTAGTATAGACCTTATTATCTGCCAAGTCCTTCTTGTTAGCGTTTATCCCTGAATATGGAGGCTCTATCAATCAGAAGTTGCCCCCGCCCCTTTAGCGAGAGGCACTAAAAAATATCACGCCTCTTGTCTTGGATCGCTGAACTGAGAGAGATCTTATCAATTAGAACCGAGGGTGCGCAGATTTTATGGGTTAAGCTAATTTCAGTGATTGGGTCGCAGCTGTGTTTCAGAAGGTATTTTTAGGCTGCCTGCGCGCACCCCTCCCCCAACGCTTGATTGTTAGCTTGAATGGCTGGGTGAGGTGCCCCGCCCACGGAGAGAATCTCCCAAGCCTCTCCCGCTCCCCCCGCCGCTGGCGGCTGGACCGCACCAGGCGCAGGATAATGGAGCCCCCTGGGTGTGCGGGCCAGTAGGGCGCCCTGGGCGCGTGGAATGCCCAAGGTACGCGCGCGAATGGGGCGCTCAGGGCACCGGTGGCCGGCGACCCCCACTCGCAGTGTGCGGGCCGCTGGGAATGTCAGCAGTGCTCAACCGGACCGGGCGCGCGCGCGGCGGCTCATGGCGGCCGCTCGCGGTGGCGGTTCCGCGGGGGCTTGCGGCAGCTCGCGGTGGCGGTTCACGGGGGTTCATGGCAGCTCGCGGGCTCGCGGCCGCGAGCGGCGGCTTGTGGTTCCCAAGTATATGGGCTGACTCACCGCGGGCACACTCCCTGGCGGCTTGAATGAGCGTCGCTGCGGTAGCTTCCTCCACACCCTCGTCTCTCAGATTCAAGTGATAACAGTCCTTTTGCTTTCAGTTTGTGTGGAACTCCGGAATGCTCCGAGGATAAATTTTTCTGTTTCTAGTTGATAAATTTGTTGTGATTTAGGGGAGAGCTGTCGGACGCGCTGCTCACGGCGCCATTTCCGTGACGTCACTCAGCATTTAAAAAATTAAATTTGTTATTTGGATTCATAATTTGCTCTAATTTTTATTAAACATTGAAGTTAAAATTAGTTGAACATAGGTCTGAGTAAAGATTTATTTACTATTTTCTTCCAGGAGTTAATGTTTATAAAAAAATTATTTGAATATATCTTAGTTTAAAATTAATTTTTCAAATACTATTGATAATTTTCAAGAAGATTTTAACATTTCATTTGTTTTAGAATACTATCATATACTACATCATTTATCAAACCAATAGCTTAATTTTTGGATAGTATTTTCACATGTGTTTAGTTGTCATAAGTATGACATATGAATGTATTGAGTCTTTGTTATTATAAAACAGAAACTAAAAACCTTAAAACATCCTAAAATAATATCATATATAAAAGAACACAGTTCTTTTATTAGACAATGCAGATTTGATTTTAGTTCTAGATCTTTAGATTATACATCTGTCATTACAAATGTTAATTGAGAAAGATAATGAGTATCTTAATCCCTCCAGTTCTATTAGAGGCTTTAAAATTATAATATAAAGAATTATTGTGAAGCGCTACATAAATAAAGGTTAGCATCAATGATGTCCCATTAGAAATAGGGTATAATAGGAAGTCATAATCAGTCAGCTTCTCAACATTAACTGAGTACTTACAGTGGGCCAGACACTATTTCAACAGTTGAAAATACAGTGATGACCAAGACAGAGCCTGGTATTCAAAAGCTTGTATAGCAGCTATAGAAAGCAGTATGCAGGTTTCTTAAAAGATAGAAATAAGGTTAGCATATGACCCAGCAACTTGTCTTCTGGTTATCTATCCAAAAAATTTGAAAACATTTATTTGCAAAGATATATGAACCTCTATGTTCATTGCAACACTTTTCACAATGGCCAAGATATGAAAACAACTAAAGTGCCTTTGATAAATGATTAGATAAAGAAGATGCGGTACATACATACAATGGAATGCTACTCAGCCCTAAGGAAAGATGAAATACTGCCATTTGTGACAGCATAGGTAGATCTTGAGAATAATATACTAAGTGAAATAAATCACAAGAAAAAGTCAAGAACCATATGATCTCATGTGTATGTGGGATATAAAACTGAAAGTAAGAAATGAACAAAAACAAACCAACAAAAAACAAAAACTCATAGACATAGACAACAGTATTGTGGTTATCAGAGGGAGAAGGATGGCAATTAATAAAGGGTAAGGTGTTCAAATATATGGTAACAGAAGACAATTTGACTCTGTGGGGTGGTAGACACACAAAGCAATATACATATAAGTATCATAATCTTGTACACTGAAAGCTGTCTAATTTTATGAACCATTTTATTAATTAAAATAATGTATTTAAGAGAATTTAAATTTTTTTAAAGAAAGAAGTTTATACAAATATTGTAAAAATGTGTTCTGAGATATACCCACCAGACTCCTAAATGTCACACCGTACTGAAAATCAGTGAAAAAATACAGGACAGACTGACACCTGGGCTCCTGGGGTGGGACCATAACCACCACACTTCCTGATGTCTGATTAGGCCCACCCTCTATACTCTAACAGAGGTTTTGTTCAGGGACCAAGCCTAACAAACAGACAGAGGCAGCATAATGTGCATCTCAGGGAAACTTGGGTCCTTTGATGACTTGCCCCCAGAACTAGTGCTCATAAAAGTCAGTGTAGGTGTGAAATTGGCCCTTTCATGTGCACCTAAGCCCAACAGAGGCAGTTATAAACTCTGGATTACTTATAGCTCCAAAAAGGTTGCTGAGGGCCCATCACGGGCAATGTCTTACACTGGTCTGCACCAGGTTTCCTCCTCAAAGGCCCAGAACCAACACAGCCAATGGCCAGCTACAGACAACATCAGAGAAGGAACCAGCTCACATCATTAGTAGCATATCTAAAGGAAGAGCTCATCAAGCACCAAACTCAGCTAAAATAAATTATACTTTCTTTGATCAGCAGCTTCATAGCAGCTTGCACACATAAGACAAAGTAGAATCTCACAGTCAACCAACTCATGTCCTAGAAAATCTTCCCCACTGGGCTAAACCTCACAGGGAGAATGGAGAAAGTCTTAGAGCTTAGACATTCAAAGTGTGAGTTCCATGGAGCATATTGTAGAGACTGGTTAGGAAATGTCACAATCAGCCCAAGTGGAAGACTCTCTCAGTCTTCCTCTCTGAGATCAATGGGGTCCTCAGATGAAAGCTCTTTTGCAGAGAGGACTGTTGGGCCCACCCAACCTGAACCTGCTGCTTACCTCTCCAGGGAGAAATGGAATCAGAGTATCCAGCAGTGCTTGAGAGATTAGGCTTTGGAGTAGGGACCACTTTTCCTGCACTGAGTTCCTGATGAAGAGAATCTGCAAGTAGGGGGTCTCATTAATGTTATCCTCCCACCTCAGTGGCACTAACCCACCAAAACTGAACTAGTGGAGGGGATAGTGAAGTAAGACTGGTCTAAACCTCACTACACGCTTTCTACAGAAGACTCTATGGGAAGCCCAGGCAGCTGGAAGAGGAGGTAGAGCAGCTGAAAAGTAGAGGCAAATCTTAAGAAGCTTGCGGCTTTTACAGAGCTGCTGTGAGCTCTAAGAAGGGGGAGTCAATCCTTATACAAACATATATTGGCCCCTCCCACACACACCCAAGCACAGAAAATACAGACACAAACAGGGAACAAAGTGGTAACTCCAGACAGATAGCCAATGGTAGATTACAAACAATGTTTGACATCAACCCATACCCTAACCTTGCCCAAGAGGACTTAGAACAACTCAACCGGTAGTGGGCTGCAGAATACACCAGTGCTAGACTCAACTAGCCACAAAAGTGGCACACCCAAAGTGGAAGTCCAGCAGCACCAGACCCTGCTGAAAATAAATACACACTATAGAACAGACACTGCACAGCATTTAATACTAATAATCAAGGTTGACCCATAAAGCCAGCCAGCCTGAAGGGTTAACTATATCCACAAAAGAGCCAACAGCATTCAAGATTCACATACAACAAGAGAGTAAATATAACCCTCAAGAAACATTCCTAGAGCAAGGAGCTCAAGTGGCTTGGGAGTTAGTACCACTAAGCCTACCTTATAAAGACATCAAAACAAATTTGAGTGTCAGAGCAGAACTACCTAATACACAGACAAAATGAGCAGATGAAAAAATATGCCCCAAGTGAATCAACAAGAGAAATCACCAAAAAAGAATTAAATGAAATGGAAGCAACTAAATTACCAGACACAGAGTTTAAAATAATAGTGAACAGAATGCTCAAGGATCTTAGAGTAAGAATAGATGATCTCAGTAAGAACCTAAAGAGATAGTAAACATTAAAAAGAACATTGAAATCTTAAGAAATAACCAGTCAGTAATGGCAAATACAATATCTGAAATGAAGACAGCACTAGAAAAAATTAACAAGAGCATGGATGAAGTAGAGGACTGAATTAGCAATTTAGGGGACAAGACAAATGTAAGCACAGAAGCAGAGAAGCAAAAAGAAAAGAGGCTCACGGAGGCTGAGAAAACTCTAAGAAACCTCTGTAACAACATGAAACAAAAACATCAGCATCATAGGGGTTCCTGAAGGAGAAGAGAATGAACAAGGAATAGAGAACGTGTTTAAAGACATCATAACTGAAAACTTTCCTAACCTGTTGAAGGAAAGAGTCACATAAGTTCAAGAAGCACAGAGAGCCCCACCCCAAGACATATCATAATGATAGTAGAGTATTTTAACACACCATGGACATCAATGGATAGGTTCTCAAGGCGGAAAATCAACCAAAAAAGAGTGGCTTTAAATGACACAGTAAATAAACTAGATTTAACTGATATCATCAGAACATCTCACCTTAAAGCTGCAGAATATACATTCTTTTCAAGTGCACATGGTACATTATAACAAATGAAATTGAAAGAGTTATAAAAAAAAAAACTCACAGTGAACAAAAGTCCTGGACCAGATGGCTTCACAAGTGAATTTTAACAAATATTCAAAGAAAAATTAACACCTATTCTTCTCAAGCTATTCCAAAAACTTTAAGAAGAGGGAAGACTTCTAAGCTAATTTTACATGGCAAGCATTATCCTGATTCCAAAACCAGGTAAAGACACTACAAAGAAAGAAGACTATAGGCTAATATCCCTGATGAACATAGATGCTAAAATTTTCAACAAAATATTAGCAAGCTGAATTCAGCAATGCATTATAAAGATCATATATCATGATCAAGTGGGAATTTTTTAGTGAGATAAGTCTGGTACAATATGTGTAAATCAATAAGCATGATTTATAATAATAAAGTGAAGAATAAAAATCACATGGTCATATCAATAGAAGCAGAAAAAAACATTTCATAAAATTTAGCACCCCTTTTTGATAAAAACTCTGAACAAAACATGAATACAGGGAACATATCTTCCCATAATAAAGGCCATATATGACAAACTGACAGCTAACATCATACTCAATGGGAAAAAATTAAATGCAATCTCCTTAAGATCAGGAACAAGAGAGATGTGTCCCCTTTCATTGCTCTTATTCAACATAGTACCAGAAGCCCTAGCTATAGTAATCAGACAAGAAGAAGAAATAAAAGGCATCCAAATTGGAAAGAAAGAGGTGTAAGAGAAAACCCTAAAATCTCCACCAAAAAGTTACCAGAACTGATAAATGAATTCAGGAAAGTGGAAGGATATAAAATTAATATTCAGAAATCAGTTACATTTTTATACACCAACAATAAACTGCCAGAAAGAGAAATTTAGGAAATAATCCCTTTC
This sequence comes from Saccopteryx bilineata, assembly GCF_036850765.1. Taxonomy (NCBI): domain Eukaryota; kingdom Metazoa; phylum Chordata; class Mammalia; order Chiroptera; family Emballonuridae; genus Saccopteryx; species Saccopteryx bilineata. The sequence goes on from NC_089497.1 coordinate 20,666,125, forward strand.
ATTTTTGCAATAAGAGCAAAAAAATAAAGTACCTAGGAGTGAATTTAACCAAGGAGGTAAAAGACATGTGCTCAAAAAATTATAAGACATTAAAAAAAATCGAGAAAGATACAAATATTTGGTAACATATATCATGTTCATGGATAAGAAAAATTAACATCATTAAAATGTCCATACTACCTAAAGCAATCTGTAGAGTCAATGTAATTTCTATTAAAATACCAGTGGAATACTTCACAGATCAAGAATAAAGATTCCAAAATTTACATGGATCCAAAAAAGAAACCAAATAGCATCAACAAGCTTGAAAAGTAAGAACATAGTGGAAGGTATCACACTTCTTGATACCAAGCTATACTACAAGGCCATTGTAATAAAAACAACAACAAAACAAAACAAAAAAACAACTGATATTGTCATAAGAACAGGCATAGAGATCAATCATACAGAACAGACACCCAGAAAGAAACCCACATCTTTATGGTGAATTAATATTTGACAAAGGAGGCAATAATATACAATGGAGTAAAGACAGTCTATTTAATAAACAGTGCTGGAAAAATTGAACAGGTACATACAAGAAAATAAAACTAGACTACTAACTTATAGATTCACAAAAATAAGTTCAAAATAGATAAAAAACTTAAATATAATTCCTGAAATCATAAAAATCCTAGAAGAAAACATAAGTAGTAGACTCTCAGACACCTCTTGGAGCAATTTTTTTTGCCAATATATCTCTTTAGGCAAGTGAAATCAAGGACAAAATAAACAAATGAGACTACATAAAACTAGAAAGCTTTTGCACAGCAAAAGACATCATTAACAAAATAAAAAAACAACCCATTCAATGGGAGAACATGTTCACTGATATGTCTGATAAGGGGCTTATATCCAAAATTTGTGAAGATCTTATAAAACTCAACACCAGAAAGACAAACAATCCAATTAAAAAATGGACAGTGAACTTGAATAAACACTACTCCAGAGAGGATATACAGATGACCTATAGGCATATGAAAAAATTTACAGTCACTTATAATCAGAGAAATGCTAATTAAACCCACAATGAGATATTACTTCACATCTGCTAGAATAGCTTTCATTAATAAATCAACAAACAAGTGCTGGTGAGGGTGTGACGAAAAGGGAACCCTCCTGCACTGCTGGTGGGAATGCAGACTTGTCCAGTCATAGTGGAAAACAATATGGCATTTCTTCAAAATATTGAAAATGGAACTGTCTTATGACCCAGCTATCCCACTTCTTGGAATATATCCTAAGATTCCAAAACACTAACTCAAAAAAGAATATGCACCCCTATGTTCACTGCAGCCTTGTTTGCAATAGCCAAGATCTGAAAACAACTGAAGTGGACGAGTGGTTATAAAAACTGTGGTAACTTTATACAATGGAATATTACATGGTGGTAAAAAAAAAAAAAAGATGGAAATCTTTTTTTTGTGACAGCTCAGATAGACCAGGGGATTATTTTGCTAAGTGAAATAAGCCAGACAGAGAAAGACAAATACCAACCATATCATCTCACTTATATATGGAATCTAATGAACACAATAAACTGAGGCATGAAATAGAAACAGAGAGAGGGTCACAGGGAACAGATGGACAGCTGTCAGAGGAAAGGGGGAAAAGGGATGGATCAAAGAAGGGATTAACTAAAGTCATATATATATAACACGTATATACAGACAACAGGGTAGCAATAGCCAGAGGTAAAGAAGGAGCGTGGAAATGGGGGGGGATGAAAGATAAAGGAGGGGAAATGGGTGTGGAAAGTGACTTTACATGGGTGTGGGGGGCGTGATACAGTATGTTGGGGGTGTTATATTGAGTGGGACACTTGAAACCATGTCTACACAATAAATTAAAAATTAAAATAAAAAAAAAGATACTGCCTAAATATAACTTGCAAGATTTATTGGGGTAACAGCTGTAGAAACAGGATTAACCCCCTTCATAAGCTCTGAACCAAGAGGACACTGAAAGAATTTTTCCCCCTGATTCACCCATTTACACTGTTTGGTACATAGTTGGAAATTTTTCTCATTAAACAATAAGAGGTCAGAACGAATAGTGAGAACCAGACACTAACTGTTGGCACAATTTGTTAGCACCTAAGGGAACAGACAGAGATCATGAGAAATCCAGTAAGAAAAATATGATTTAAGTTTGACAGAAATGAGACCACCTGCCTGTCATCTGGGATGGTCCATACCCTGTTTCTACACCTAATGAATACGTAGTGTTAACTTAATCAGTTATCCTAAATAATTCATGCAAAATAAATGAATAAAAAAGGGAAAATAAAACTCTACTCTAAATATTCAATGATCCATCTGAGAAACAGGCACATATATAGAACAATTGAAATTAGTTACACTAAGTCTTTGAATTGTGACTTTATAATAACATATTCAGTAAGTTATATTAAGTAATGCCCATTTGTAAGTATTTTATCATAACCTAAAAAGTAAATCTAATGGTATACGTTTTTTATAGTTTTGTTGAAATACATTGTTACAATTACATTTTTATTTATATTTTTGAAATAATAGTATTTTAGATATAGGACAAATATATAGCATTTTCTTCAGATTTCTCATTTTATGATATTAACTCACCTTTTGCCCATACAAGTTTTATTGGCCATTGAATTCTTATTTGTAAAGGAAAGTTCCCTTTAGGATTTTTAGAAACTAATATAAAAAAATTATCTGTGTAAAATTTTTTCATTTCTCAAGTGTACTCTCCAAAGTCATTTTGCAGGATTAACCAGCCACTTACTAAAAGAGTGGTACTATAATAAATCTTATTTTGTGATTATAATGTGATACAAGTTCAATACAAAGAAAATTTGAGGCTCATAAAAATCAAATCTGTAGTGAATGGATGAAGATAGCTTTGTAAAATGCTGTCCTCAAATAAATGTAGAGTGAGTCACACGGATAGCTTCTTGACTCTTTTTCAAAATAACATCTTTGCCTAACAGTTTTACCAGCAAAAAGAAAATGCTTGTTGTTGGGTTTTTGTTTTTTTTCAACTAATCTAAACTCAACAATGAGAGGCACTTTTCTCTTCCTAAAATGATTCTTGAACAAGTCTTTTGTACATTAATAAGATTGAGATACTTTATTCAAAATTAACATTGTTCTACCACCACATAATATACCTGTGGCTTTAACTACCTCCACATCTTTTGAGAATCTGTCCCAAAGAGGACATATCAGAAAATATGCTTGAATTTAAACACACATGGGGGAAATGGTTAGTGGTAAGAAAATAAACTCATTGTACCTATTTAATACTCTATAAGAGTTCTTGTAAATCAGGGATGATATAAATAGTTTTAGTTTACTCATTTGCCTTTCATGAAATAATAGAAGTCTTGTATGTTGTGACTTTGTAAGTTTTGATAGGCTGATGTGGTAACAAAATGTCAATGAAAAAGAAAAAAATCATTAAGAATCAGAAGGTCAAAGACAGGAGTGTCTTTAGCAATATCCTCGTCTAACCTGTTCATTTGAAAGATGCAGAACTTGAAGCCAACAATGGAAAATGGGATCTCATCATCCCCTCAAAAAGAGTTTCCGTTTTACTGACTACTGATTAAGTACTAGCCACTGTGCAAAACACTAAACATAGTCTTGTAAAATAGAGATTTTGCAGAAAACTAAGGCATGTTAAAGTTAACGTAAGCTGTTCGATATCACACAGGTGGTGCATGGTGTAGCTAGGACTCAATCTGGCCTGGCTTGACTCCAAATTCCATGCTCTTTTTATAATTCGATTATAATACAAATTTATAATCTCATAGTTACTTTGCCGTAATGCTTAATGATACATGTGGGTTAAAGTACAACCAAGCCTCTTGACTTTTACTTTGGCTTGTGCATTGAAATGAGTAATTTCCTTTAAAAGTCAAAGTCATGTAAGGTTTATTAACCAAAAAAAAAAAAAAGAAGAAGAAGAAGAAATTGAACAGAGACATTCATGTAGTAAGCATATACTATGACACTTACTGCAAATATATTTTAACCAAAACTATTATTATGTATTAAGTTTTAAATTATGCTATGTAGAACTCAAATTAAATAACATTTTCATTTTAGCTCTTAACCATATAAGCCTCTATACTTCACCATACTAATGGATGTTGAGAAAACGTTTCTATTAAAACGGTGATACTTGAGTTATTTTGTTTTGTAATTTTTCTGTGTAAATCTTAACAGAATCATATTTAGAAAGAATTAAGTCTATGTCTTTCTTATAGTTAGAAATGGTTTAGTTATTACTCATCACAGCTGAGTGAAATCCAGTCAGATTGACTCTCTTTTGCTGACAAGGATAGTGAGACATTGTAATCCAGAGACTCTCAGTACGATTTCAAAGACTCTTACACTTTCTAAGAGCTCACTCAGTCTTTCAAGGTTATTAGTTAACCACTTTATCTTTTTTGGTTGAAAAAACAAGTCCAGAATGATTAACAAATTATTTTCAAGGTCATAATTCTAGTTAGTGAGAGACATCCAACCTCACTCTGTTTTTACTGAGCCATGTTGCCTCTCCATAACATTTTAATTTGTATAAAGAATTGCCTGTGGTTGATTTAAATATTGAAGGGAAGGATATCGATTATCAGAATCCAGGGAATCCCATCAAGTTGCAAGCAACACCATTTCACAAAGTTCAGGATATGGCTATTTAAAGGTTGCAGGCAGAACTTCCAGGGGGAAGTGGAAAGCTCTAGGTAGAAATACTTTGGCAGGTTGCCATATTGTTGTGGATTCTGACACTGACCACACAATTCTAGTGCAGATTGCGTAGGTTAATGATACAGTCCCCAACAAGATTACCCTCATTTCAGATGTTAGCTATACATTCTGGGACCTCCATTGCAGCTGTATCACTGATCAACTTGCTAGAAATTTAGGGTTTTCTATGATTTCCCAAGGTTTAGTTATTCACAAGAATGACTCACATGACTCCATTCAGCAGTATACTTATATAAGCGCAGTCTTATTACAAAGCCTACAAATCAAGACCAGTCAAATAAAGAGATATATAAGGTAAGGTCCTGGAGGGCCCTGACACTGAGCTTTCCATGTCCTCTCTATGCAGTTCAGATGAGCCACCCTTTCAGCACAACATGTTCACCCATCAGGAAGTTCACCTGAGCTTCAGTGTCTAGAGTATGTATTGAAGTCTCATTATGCAGGAATGACTAACTGAATCCTTGACCATATGACTGAAGTCAGACTAGCCCTTCTCCCTAGAAGTCAGGACGTCAAGTTGATATTATGTGTTTCAATGGCCCAAACAACCAACCGTGTGATTTGTCTTTCTAGCATGACCAGCCCCTATCTTGAGGCATCTCATTAGCACAAATGCAAGTGGTCCAAGGACGCACCAAAAATACCAAAAACATCCTAATCTCTTCGGTTTAAAAATGCTCTACCCAAAACTGTGGACAGAGACCAGACACATTATATTTTCTACAACAAAGGTATATACATGGTGAATTAAAGAGGTATGTTTATCTTGCCTCCAAAACCACTATGCTGAGAAGATAGACTATTTGAAACATTGAGTATTACTCTATGATCCATGTGCAATTATGCCCAGAGTAAGAACTTTTTCAATATTGCTTGTTCAAAATTGCAAAACTTCAGTAAATTTCCTGAGTTTATGCTTATTGAAAAATAAGATATAATGGAATGGATAAGTATCATTTAGTATTAGCCCTGCAATACCCAAGCACTAAGTTTAAATGCATAAACAGATCTTCTACCACAAATTCAAAGCTTGGATTTGATAGAATCCATTAACTGAGAATATTGTAATAATCCTACTAATTAATATAAAAGGCTTCCAGATGGCAGAGACAAATACACGTAATTATAGTCCATCATTTTTATTTGTACTTAGAATCTCTAGTGCTATAGAACAATCCTGAAATTTATATACTTATGAATTATTGCTGTAGCCATATGGAAATGCAATTTTGATAGAATTACACATTGGAAAATCTACTTATTCAACAAACATATGACTTCTAAATATTTTGCTTACAAAAATTTTTAAAATAACAAATTTTAAACCAGAGTTTTAATGGAGTTTTAAATGTCCTTGTACAAATTAAATTATTCATTAATTATTTAAGAACCGGCCTGACCTGTGGTGGCGCAGTGGATAAAGCATCGACCTGGAAATGCTGAGGTTGCTGGTTCGAAACCCTGGGCTTGCCTGGTCAAGGCACATATGGGAGTTGATGCTTCCAGCTCCTCCCCCCTTCTCTCTCTCTGTCTCTCCTCTCTCTCTCCTCTCTCTCTCTCTCTCTCTCTGTCTCTCCCTCTCCTCTCTAAAATGAACAAATAAAAAAATTTAGAAAAAAAAATTATTTAAGAACCATGTCATACTTAATAAATAAAGACAAAACAGTGAATTAATTTAATCGTTTGGGTAGTACAGATGTTCATGTACATCCTTGTGGTTCCTGCCTCCTGACCATCCAGAGTATGATTGTACATATGTAATGCAACCTAAAAAAACAGCAAATGTATATTCTTCTTGTTCCCATAAATTGGATATCCAACAAACATGATTTTAAGTTAACAAAACTGGAACTGGAACTAATCTCACTCTTTGGGAAAAAAAGAACTCACTCCCGAGGGTCAGCAATTATGAAAATAACTCACTACTCAAAGGGTTAAAGAACTCATCAGTGTGCTAACACACACACTAAAAGCCAAAGCAATCTATTTGAATTTGCTTTGATTGATCAAGTAAATGTGTTTTGTTTTGTTTTATTTTGTTGTTTGTTTGTTTGTTTGTTTGTTTTGTATTTTTCTGAAGTTGGAAACGGGGAGGCAGGGAGGCAGTACCCAACAGGGATCCACCCGGCATGCCCACCAGGGGGCGATGTTCTGCCCATCCAGGGCGTCGCTCTGCTGCAATCACAGCCATTCTAGTGCCTGAGGCAGAGGCCACAGAGCCATCCTCAGAGCCCGGGCCATCTTTGCTCGGATGGAGCGGAGCCTTGGCTGCGGGAGGGGAAGAGAGAGACAGAGAAGAAGGAGAGGGGGAGGGGTGGAGAAGCAGATGGGCACTTCTCCTGTGTGCCCTGGCCGGGAATTGAAACCGGGACTCCTGCACGCCAGGCAGACGCTCTACCACTGAGCCAACCGGTCAAGGCCTGTTTTGTTTTTCTGATAATAATTATTTCTCAGGGGTACATCAGTGACCATTGTTATTAATACATCAAAAGAATTCCTCCCCCAAAACAGCTGTGGATATCTTTGAGGGCCAACCATCCATTAAATACATTTATTTAAAATTTTTAGAAACATCTGTGGGAATAGAATATAACAGAAGTTTTCTAACTTTTTGACAATTTCTAGTTAATCTCTCATAGAACTAATGTTTGATAGTCCATTAGAATTATGCATAAGGAAAAATAGTTTATATTCTAACTACTTATAAATAAATACTATTGTGGTCATCTAATTGGAATAAGACAAATGATATTTTTTGTACACTCCAGTCATATCTGATTCTAACACTTGTGGTAGACACTGCCACAAGTAGAGGGCCTGCAGAGAAGTCTCGGTAAGAATAAGCCATCAGAAGCATAGTTAGTGTATTTCTGTGTATTTTAAATGGTGTTTCAGATAAAATCAACTTCTACTTAAGACAAGGCACTTTAAATCCTCCCAGTAGAGTTTGAGATCATTAAATACATTAGATAAAAAAAAAATTAGATAGTCTATCAGTGAAAATCAAAACCACTTCACAAAAACTAGTATGTACATAATAAAAATGACAGACAATAACAAGTATTAAAGAAGAGGTAGAGAAGTTGGGACCCAAATATTATGTTACTGGTGATGTCAAATTGTGCAGAGCTTTCGAAAATTGTATAATTCCACAAAGGTTTAAATGATGAGTTGTCACTCTGATCCAGTGGTTTTATTCCTTAATCTATTTATACTCAAGAAAAAATATATATATATGTTCACATCAAGACTCTACACAAATGTTTATTATTATGCATAATACCCAAAAAGTAAAAAAGCCCAAATGTTCATCAATTAATGTATTGATAAATAAAATATGCTATATCTATACAATGGAATATTATTTGGTAATAAAAAGTGAAGTACTGATACATATTAGAACTTGGACAAACTTTAAAAACATATGCTATGTGAAAAGAAGCAAGACACATAAACACACAAAATGTGTGATTCCATTAGGTCAAATACTGAAAATAGGAAATTTTATAGAGGGGAAAAATATTCACCAAGGGCTAGGGGAAGGTTGGTGGAATTAGATAACTACCAATAAGTATTAGGTTTCTTTTCTTTTCTTAAGTCAGAGGAGAGGAAATAGAAAGACAGACTCTCACATGCACCCTGACTAGGATCCACTCAGAGACCCCCATCTGGGGCTAATGTTCAAATCAACTGAGCTATCCTCAGCATCTGAGGCTGATGCTTAGACAAACTGAGCCACCAGCTAAGAGAGGTGAAGAGAGAGAGAAGGTGGAAGGGCGGGGAGAGAAGCAGATGGTCTCTTCTCATGTGTGCCCTCACCAGTAATCAAACCTGGACCTCCTCATGCTGGACCAACAGTCTATTCACTGAGCCAACCAGACAGGAAGGTATTAGGTTTCTTTTTGGAGTAACAGAATGTTTATAATATTAACTATGATGCTGGTTGCACAAATTTGAGTACACTGAAAAAAACAAAAACCTGAATTGGGTGAATTACATGATATGTTAATTATATCTCAGTAAGATTGTTATTTTAACCAATGGAAATAGGTTCTACAATTTTATATTCAAATTAATTGGTAGTACAGTACATCTGTATCATCTCAGAATACATTTTAATGTTATAGGCAGAGTGTATAATGAATAATAGTTGAGGTGGTATTATATAATAAAATCTTAAAAAGAGTAAGAGAGTAATGAATAAAAGAATCATTCCAAATAAAAATTTGCCATTGCATCAAGGCTGATAGGGATAAAAGATGAGAGTGCAGAATGAAGCAAGTATGGCTTTACTGGTTTAACCTAATGTTTTGTGATTCTGCTGACTAGTATAAACAATTAGGTTAAAAAGGAATTGGTGGATTCTAAGATGACAACAGAGTAGATAGACATTCCAACTGCCACCTCCCAGGACCAAATTGGATTACAACTTAATTTAAGAACAATCATGTTGAAAAACCAACTTCGACTAAATGAGGAGGAGTCCATAACCACAGATCACAGAAGAAGCCACACTGAGACAGGTAGAAAGGACAGAGACACGGAAAGAGCTGCCCCGAACCCAGGAGCGAGGTGGCTGAGTGTCTGGAGGGACTCTCACTGCGGGGAGGTTCACCCTGAGAGGTGTGGGTCCTCAGCCCCAAACCTGGAGCCCCAGCCTAGAGCCCCAGAGCGTAGAAGAGGTGCCCATACAGCCTTTAAGGGTGGAAAGAGCCAAAGTTTCTGTCTGCTAGAAAGAGACACAGTTCTCTGAGATGCAAGCTCCATCTTAAAAGGCCAGTGCAGAAAGTCTCGTTCACAGCCACTTTCCCAGGGCTCCAGTGGAGGGAGGACTGAGAGAAATAGAAATGCATGAGGAAAGTATGAGGTCAGTGGCCCAGGGAGAGACACAGTGGGGGACAGCCACCAGAAACCCTGTGCTGAGTCATTCTCCAATCCTAAAGTCGCCATCTTTCTTGGGTGGAGGAGTCTCCTTGTGCAGCATCAGCCTAGGGGAAAGCAATTTACCCACCCCTGGGAACCCCTCCTTTGCCACCTTATGGAGACGGGGCCATTATGAGAAGTCAGCCAGGAAGCGGGGGGCATGTCAGTGACTTAGTTTTCTGGTCTTGAGGCCGGAGCTTTCACCCTTCATGCTCTCAAGACTATGACTGGTGCTTCCACCTCATGAGAGACCCAGTAGAAACTGTCTGGGTTGTGGGCAGACCACACCTCTAGGTTTCAGAGGCCATAACCATTGGACTCCTGGGGTCACACCCTACTGAGGTCTGTGAAAAAAGTCTGGACAGACTGACACCTGGGGCTGAGGGGTGGGAGCCACACCTACCACCCTTCCTAATCCCTGTAGTGATGCAGGCTCTACACTCTACCAGAGGTTTTATTTAGTGGCTGAGCCCAACAAGCAGCCAGCAGACAGAGGCAGCAGGAAATGGGGCTCAGGGAACCTTGGCTTTTTGTGAACCTTCTCCCAGGCCAAGTGTGGTTAAAAGCCAGTCTAGGTGTGTGGCTTGGTATTTCCATGTACACCTGGGCCCAGCAGAGGCAGCCACAAACTCTGGATTACTTGTAGCTACAAGAAGGGCACTGAGGGCCAGCCACAAGCAGTGTCACCACTAGTCTGTGCAAGAGTTCCTCCAAAGAGGCCCAGGGCAAGCACATCCAGAGGCCAGTTGCAAAGAACATTGGTTGAAGACCTAACAATCCTTGCTGTGAGGGCTCATCAGACCCTGGGCTCAGCTGAGGCGTGCTCCACTTTCTGTGGTCAGCACCTGCACAGTGGCTCATGTGCATAGAACAGGGAAGAACTTCACAGTTAGCCAGCCTGTGATCTGGATATCCTGCCCAGCTGGGCTGGTTTCCACAGAGGAAGGGAAAGTGGCTCCCCACAAACTTATTGTTGAGTCCAGTTGGGGGGGGGGCTCAGCCATTTTCTGGAGGGGGGCACACTCAGTCCCAGGGGAGGACTCTCTCAGTCTTTCTTTCTGGGGCCAGCTGGAAGAACTTCTGAAGAGGAGACTGTCAGCCTCACCCAATCTGAACCTGATGCTCAACTGGTTGGAGAGGGAATAGAATTGGAGTATCCAGCTGTGTCTGAGGAAATAGGCTCTGTAGTGGGGATTATTTTCCTCATACTGAACTCCTCACCAAGAGACCCTGAAGTTGAGGGTCCTACTAACATTGTATTCCCAACCTCAGCTGCCCTAAACCATCAAGCTTGCAACCCGTAAAGAGGTTAGTTGGGTGAGGCTAGTCTGGGCCCGTACTACAGTCTTTCTACAGAAGACTCTGTGGGAAGACCAGGCAGCTACAAGAGGTGGTGGAGCTGCTAAAAAGTGGAGGCAAATCTTATGGAGCTTCTGGCTTTTACGGAGCTGCTGTCATTTCTAAGCAGGAGGAAGGTGATCCTTAAACACAAGTTGGCCCCTCCCACATACCCAGGCACAGAAAAATCAGATAAAAAGAGTGAGCAGCGGTAGCTCCAGACAGGTAGCACATGGCAGGTTACAAACAATGATCTGATGCCAACACAAGAAGTCCCAGAACCAATACAACCAGCACTGGGTGGCAGACAGCACCAATGCTAGACTCAGCCTGCTACACAGGCAGCACACCCCAAGGAGGGATCCAGCAGGCTCTAGACACTGTGAAGAATAAATATGCCCAACAGGAAAGACACTGCACAGTGTCTAACACATAGGATCAAGGTTGACCCTTAGAACCAGCCAGCCTGAAGGGATAACCACACGCACGAAAAGACCAACAGCATTCAATACCCACATACAACAGGAGGGTACATACCACACTCAAGAAGCATTTCTAGACCAAGGAACTCAGGTGGCCAGGAGGTCACTACCACTAAGTCCATCTTTCTCATAAAGACACTACAACAAATTTTAAAGTCAGAGCAGAGCTACCTAATGCACAGACAAAATGGGCAGACAAAGAAATATGACCCAAATAAATCAACAAGAGAAATCTCCAGAAAAAAGATATAAATGAAGTCAAAGTAATCAAACTACCTGAGGCAGAGTTTAAAATACTGGTTATTAGGATGTTCAAAGATCTTAGAGCAACAATGGGTGATCACAGTGAGAACTTAAAGAGATATCAAGCATCATAAATGACATTGAAATCATAAAAAAAGATCCAGTCAGAAATGACAATATCATATCAGAAATAAAGACTGCATTAGAAGAAATTAACAGCAGCCTGGATGAAGCAGAGGATCAAATCAGCAATTTAGAGGACAAGATAAACGTAAACACAGAAGAAGAGCAGCAAAAAAAAAAAAAAAAAAAGAAGCTCAAAAAGACTGAAGAAACTCTAAGAGAGCTCTGTGACAACATGAAGTAAAGCAACATCTGGACCATAGGAGTTCCTGAAGGAGAAAAGAATAAAGAAGGGAAAAAGAATTATTTGAAGAATTACATCAGATAAGGGGTTAATAACCACAATTTATAAAGAACTTTTAAAACTCAACACCAGGAAGGTAAACAATCAAATTAAAAAGTGGGCAATGGAACTGAATAGACACTTCTCCAAAGAGAACATACAGATGGCCAATAGGCATATGAAGAAATGTTCAGCGTCACTAATCATCAGAGAAAGGCAAATTAAAATCACAATGAGATACTACCTCACACCTGTCAGAATGGTGCTCATTAACAAATCAACACACAATAAGTGTTGGCAAGGGTGTGGAGAAAAGGGAACCTTCTTGTACTGCTGGTAGAAATGTAGACTTGTGCAGCCACTGTGGAAAACAGTATGGCATTTCCTCAAAAAATTAAAAATGGAACTGCCTTTTGACTCAGCTATCCCACTTTCAGGAATATATCCTAAGAATACCAAAACAGTCTGACCAGGCAGTGGCACAGTAAATAGAGCATCGAACTGGGATGCGGAGGACCCAGGTTTGAGACCCCAAGGTTTCCAGCTTGAGCACAGGCTCATCTGGTTTGAGCAAGGCTCACCAGCTTGAGCCCAAGGCTGCTGGCTTGAGCAAGGGGTCACTTGGTCTGTTGTAGCCCCCCAGTCAAGGCACCTGTGAGAAAGCAGTCAATGAACAACTAAGGTGCCACAGAGAAGAATTGATGCTTCTCATCTCTCTCCCTTCCTGTCTGTCTGTCCCTATCCGTCCCTTTCTGTCTCTGTCACAGAAAAAAAAAAAAAAAGAATACCAAAACACTGATTCAAAAGAAGATCAGCCCTCCCATGTTTATTGCAGCATTGTTGACAGTGGCCAAGATCTGTAAACAGCCCAAGTGCCTGTCACTGGACGAATGGATTAAAAAGCTGTGATACATACACACAATAGAATACTGTGCAGCTGTGATAAAGAAGGAAATCTTTCCTTTGCGATGGCATGGATAGATCTGGAGATCATTATGCTAAGTGAAATAAGCCAAGCAGAAAAAGACAAATATTATATGATCTCACTTATGTGTGGAATCTAATGAGCAAAGTGAACGGAGGAACAAAATAGAAACAGAGGCAGGGCTACAAGGACCAAAAGGACAAATGTTAGAGGGAAGGGGGATGACGGGGCAGGATCAAAGAAGGTGAAGGGGTTAGCCCAATTATATATATATATATATATATATATATATATAACATATAACATATATGTAACATATATGTAACATATACCATAGGAATATATGTTTTAGGAATATATTCTAAGATATATTTCTAAATATAGGAAGTTGCAGAGGGGGGATGGAAGTAAGGGGTGGGGGACAAAGAGGGTGAAGTGGGAGTGGAGAGAGACTTTGCATGGGGCTTGGGGGCTATGATGACGGGGATTGAGGGTGTTATATTGAGTGGGGCACTGGAAACCATGCTAACACGATAAATTAAAAAATAAAAATAATTCAAAAATAAATAAATAAATTTTAAAAATTAGTCCAATGGTTTTCCCCTTCAATAATATAATTAAGAGAAAACAAAAATAATGATACCTGGCTATGAATTATTATAATTCTATAAGGCTTCTTATAAACCTCTAATTTAAACATTATTAAAATAACAAATTCCTTTTTTTTGTTGTTGTTTTGTTTTGTTTTGTTTTTTGGTGACAGAGACCAAGAGAGAGACAGAGAGAGGGACAGACAGAAAGAAAGGGAGAAAGATAAGAAGCATCAATTCTTCATTGCGGCTCCTTAGTCTCCTTAGTTATTCATTAATTGCTTTCTTATATGTGCCTTGACTGGGGGCTACAGCAGAGCAAGTGACCCCTTGCTCAAGCCAGCAACCTTGGGCTCAAGCCAGCAACCTTGGACTTCAAGCCAGTGACCTTTGGTCTCAAGCCAGTGACCATGGGGTCATGTTTATGATCCCATGATCAAGTCAGTGACCCTGCACGCAAGCTAGCAAGCCCTCATTCAAGCTGGCAACAGAGGGGTTTCAAACCTGCGTCCTCCGCGTCCCAGTCTAATGCTCTATCCACTGCGCCACTGCCTGGTCAGGCAAAATAACAAATTTTTTTAATTGATCATTGGAATATACTTTGTTGTCATATTTGGCTAACATATTCTTCTGTTCATTGTCTCTTAATAGCCTCCAAGTTGTAATTGTATTCACCTTTGAAGAAAAAAAGTACACTTTTCCTTGACATTCTGTGATACATAAACTATGTAGACAAGACCTTTATCACATCTAGTTAGTTGTTGCTCAGAATTAAGGTATGATATTTATCAGTGGTATTCTTTCTATATATATATAGTCACAGATATTTAGAAATATATATATATATATAAAAGACATTTGTAAAAGTAAAATAATATAACTTGTTTTTTAAAGAGTATCTTTGTCAAATCAGTGAAGTAAAAACAAAATTTTGGGCTCGGTATTTCTTTAAGGTTAAATTAAAGAGTTTTGAATTTAGCTTTATTAAAACAAAATTATTTTTTTCCAAAATAGTAACTATCTTGCAATGAGTTGTACTAAGATGACAGATGTTTACAATATGCATAACTGAATATATAAATAAGCATTTAAGACTTCTATAAATGTGCAATTGGAGCAGGGGGAGGAAAGAAATAAAAACTAGCAGATTATTTCTTATTAAACTCATCCTGAAAAGGCATGGGTCTTATATCTTTAGGGTACATTTGCCACTAGATTAATGGAAATTTATTCACAAACTCCCTAGGAGCAGAGATGAGCATATAGTATTTACATCTTTCATTTTACATATTATAAAATTATACATGTCAATAAGTTATATACTTAAAACCAACAGGAAAATATTTAATAAGAAATGACCTTTTGATCTTGGTTTGATGTTTAGTTACATTTAAAAAGAAACATAAAAATTTTAAATGTTTACATCAAAACCAAAAGTTACTCTTCATTAGAATAATAAAGGCTATCATTTAAGTCTTGTTGCTACAAATCAAATTTAGGCTAAAAAAATTAATTTTCTTTCTGTTGAAAATATTCCTTTGGATATTGAGGGGTTCTTTCATATCAGGTCTTCTGGACATAAAACAATTTTCTTCTAAGAATTTTAAAACAATTATAACTTTTTTCTACCTTTAATATTTCCTATAATTTATCAACTACTGATTTATCATAGAAAAGTTATCAGATTAATGGAAATACATTTTAAATAAGCTTTTTGGATTTTAATAATATTGCAATCAAAGGAGTCCTTGAGTATAAAAAAGGTGACATGAGACCAGCATATAATCAAAGATGTTTATAAGTACATTTTTATTTTGCCAGGAGATGGGTAATCCTTTAACTTCAATATTGAGCCACAATTTAACAAACACAAATCAAGAAGTTGATCTCATAATCATTGAGAGATTTTATTGCTATTTACCTTTGATACATTTCAGTTTGCTAGAGTATAGTCCTAATGACACTAAAACTATGAGCTTGATTTTGAAAATTATAATATAAATCACAAATTCTCACAAGCCACCTTTGGAACACAAATAAGAGTGGTAGTTGATGTTTGAGGAAAAAAAAATAGGAGATTGTGATTAGCTCTTTTTAAATCTCTGAGGTAACTATATCAGAAACATCACAACATGTATGTTGATAGAGGGTTATCTTTAAATACGGTCAGAAATATTTTTCTAAGCATGTGGTGATTATTTCTTCATTATGATTACTGTTTTAAGAGTCCAAGTTTTCTCAGTTGCCTCCCCAAGCACTAGAATCCTGTAACTTCAGTTTATAGTCATATATCTTCATTCAAAAAAACTTTTTGGAAGGGGGAATGCCTAGGAAGAAATATTGTAAATTCAATATTGTAAATTGTAAAGTTTTACTTGACCAAATAATTTAATAGGCATTCCCTTAATTTTCATGTTTCAGCAAAAACATCTAAGTAAAAATCTTACATGTGAAGATTTTTACAGAGAAGAAAGAGACGGTGCTTATGAGTTTCTGCTTGAATCAGAAAATATTTTGACATTATTCATGTGGAAAAAATTTATGAACAAATAAAAAACAAAATTAAACCATGTTGTTTTGGTAACCATTTCAGTGTATTGTATGACAGTTGTGTGGTAACTGATGTATTATGTGGCAATTGTTTTTCCCAAATAGCTAAATATTTTCCATATATTGTTTCTTTTTCCAAATGAAAAATGCAGGCAGCTCTAAAAAGTTTTGGGAATAAAAAATTATTTTGACCTCCAGATCAAACAATTTTATTAATATTCAGTAACATGAACAGCCAAAGAACAGCCATCAGCATATTTTCTGCATTCTCCTTGACTTATTTTATGGAAATAAGTAATCATCCACACATTCAAAAGAGACAGAACCTTGTTAAATATTACAGGCTTTTCTTAACCCAAAGATAACTGAGAAAAAATACATTAACTAAAAATTCACCAGTCTCCATAAAGATAATATCATAATCTTCTTAAAAATAATATTCTGATTTTAACAGTTTTAAAAAATTTAGGGAATTTTGTTTTACAAGAATGCTGACAAATTTAAAATGCGATAAATAAATTCTCTAGACTTGCCTATGACTTAGCTACTTAGCTATTTTTTCTCTCCCCTCTCCTCTTTTTCTTTTCTATTTTTTTTTTTTTTTAGAGACACAAGGAGAGAGAGACAAGAAGCTCAAAACAACTGCTCTTGTATGTCAACCTCCATCAACTCTCTCTTAACAGAGAAATTATTAACTGGCCAGATAATAATTCCAAAGTCTGTACTTGATTTACTTTTTAAAAGTGACCCTATCTGTTTAACTTCACACAAAGTGCAAAATAGTTTCTGTATAAGAAAATGATACATATTGTATGTACTTAGAACCCTAACCCTAACTTCAGACCCATATATATTAGTAGACCAACAGTCAAAAATTTTATTCTATTTTTTTGGAAAATTTTCTGGGAAAGTAAGTCAATGTACTCAACCAATTCTATTGAGCATTTCTCTTTTAGTTCTTATGCATGTGTGGAAGGAACTGTTCTCTCCTGACTCACTCACCCAACACGTATTTGCTGAGCAACAACTATGTGCCAGACACTCTGTCCTGGTTACAACGGTAGGAAAAGAGCCACAATACCTAAATCTATTTCTTCTGGAATTCATAATTTAGAGATCTACAGAAAGGATAAAAAGAGACACTAGATGTGGAGGGGAGGGGATGGAACAATGTCTTTGAATTATACCTGTTTCAAATGCCCAAATCAGAGAGAAGTCTCTACGCCTAGAATTTGTTTTTATATTGTAAATAGCCCCAAATAATTTCAGCCCTTTAGAAAAAAAATACATTTTATTCCAGTATGAAAGAGATGTTTGTCTTTAAATACAGAGAATTTATACTTCTGCTTATAAGTTTGAAGTCTTTTACCCTTCACATTCATAGAGGGGTCACAGGAACAGATCAATTCTATATAGTTGCAGATATTAACATCCAGTCTATATTGAAATATTCTTTTCTTAAAGCATATGAATATGGTTTGAAAGCACCGACATATATTTTATTGTTTCCCATAGATAGAACAAATTATGCAATGTAGATCAAACAAAATTTCTTTGCTACTCTGTGATCAATTCATTCTATTGGGCTTAAACTTTAACCACCGTTCAAATGAGGTGTCAAACAAAACATTTTCTTTTCTCAAAAATTCTGTTTATTAAGGTCTATTTTAAGTTCAGCGAAAAGCAGTATTTATTCCAAATGTTCAAGTATAAAGTTTGTCACATGCACGGTAATTATGAAGTAAGGGGCAGATTCAGGAGACTCCCAAGCTTCACGGCATATTCAAAGAATGGACAATGTTTCTCGTAAATATACTGCAACTGAAGCTCGGTTTCATTAGAACTCTCAACTCTCATTTTGTTCACTAAGCATTTAGCTTCATAATACTGTGCATTATTCTGTAATTGATTTTGTAAAAACTCAAAAGCATGGTGGGCAATATTTTTGAAAGCCTCAGACGTGAGAATGTGCAGATTTTTGAACCCGGAGTATCAGGGTCTTTTCAAGAGAAAACCAGGTTACCTGTGTGCTATAACGAGGAGAAAGCACATACTTTCTTAAATCATTAACAAAACAATCATTGATACCTTCTAACACGTCAGGAATCAAGGAGTATTCTTTCACCATCTTGCTGAATTTCAATCTTTAAAATTTAATATTATGCGTAAGACCAGTGGTTTTCAACCTTTTCACACTTGGGGCCCAGTGAAAATAGGACAATTATGATATTTTGGGGACTGCAGAGGCATCTGAACTTAAGTAAATTCTACTAAGATCACGGGGTCTAAATCTTCATACAACGTCAGGATGGCTGGCTCAAATTTCGTGGGCTGGCTAAACATTTCTGGGGGACCAGTTCATGGATTTTCCAGGGGTTGAAAAACACCAGTAGACAACAGTTTCTAATCATAAAAGCATTTTAAAAGGGTTACAGAGCTGCATATAGTGTCCCTTAGTTGGAAGACTTAAGAGTCAACAAATAGTTGACTACAGTCCAATTTTCTTTCAGAAAGAAGAAAATTGGAGGGATGGGTGGTGGCGGAGTAGGGTTTCTGATTCTAGCTCTATTAATAAGAAATTATATAAGACTTTATCTGATAGGCTAAATTAAGCCCACAAATATGCTTTTATTTGTAATCACAGTGTTATTATATGTGTGTTATTTGTTAGTTAAATAAAAATTTATTTGGCAGAACTATACATTAACCAATTTGTCAGTGGCTCCACCATTTCCTCTTATCATATGTACTACAAAATTCATGCAGTTATGTTCTTTTGGAGCCCCTTTTAGTATTTGGATTTCTAATCTATGTTCTACATAAAACATCCTACCTCTTAATTTAAACATTTTTTGAGAATCTGAGCTCTTTTTATCTAACAATGTAGATAAATTTGCTTCCAAGTTTCATTTATACATAAGCCAGTTTATAATAGACATGTTTACCTGATTGCTAATTTTAATGCCACAGGCTTGAAAATTATACAATATCATGCCCCATATTTTATAGTGCAAAATAATTTATCTTCTTCAAGAATGGAAAGTATATTTTTTTGTAAAGCATTGGGTTGGTTACAAATAACAATAAAAGTGATCAGATGATTGAGATCTGAATATATTTGAATTTACAGATTATAAGTATCACTACATTTCAGCTGAGTATATATTTGTTATACTGGGACTAGAAACCTTTTGTTTGGATTTTTGGAAGTCAAATGTCTATGAAAATCCCTTGAACACCCCAAACTAACTAGTTTAACCAATTCTATCTTCAAAATTGAAATACTTTATTATTGGCCCCTGCAGTTAGTGAAATTTACTTAGATTACAAAATCCACAGTCACAGCAAGAGTCAGGAACAAATCACATTGCTTGAGAGTGTCTCCTCCTAGCTACAAACCAGTATCAGAAGAAAATAGAGAAGGCATGAGGTCAGGAAATAAACAACAGAAACTTCCAAAATAGTAGCTATAAAAAAAGTGTTATACATTTATAGCATTTAAATTCTGCCTCACTACACAGGTTGCTGGCATTTAATTACAACTTGATCTTTTATTTGTCTAAGATTTTATTTGAACAGTTTGTAGAGATGGCTATATTTAAAATTTTCAAAAAATGTTGTATAACTCTAATCACCCAGCTTTCAATTATTTACCTCTCATAGTAAATTAAGAACAGAGACATAACAAGTGCAAACACAATGTGGTTAGTGCCCTACTCTTGACAATACAAGCAAAAACAGAAACAACTGTAATGATTTATTTTCAAGAACACCAAGGATAATTACTTATGCATGCATGTGTATTCAAACGTATGCATACATGTACACACATACACACAAAGCTTATTTTTATAAACAATATTAGTCCTCAAGACACTAGTTCTTACTGCTAAATTAAATTAGACTTTTTACAGTTTTTAGTAACCACTTCTTTTTTGACCATCATCTTACTAATGGTATGGAAATCTTTGTCAGTAGGCTAATAAAAGTGCAGTTCTTTAGACAAGAACTTCATTATATCTCCTAAGTGTCTAGTTGTTTTCAGCATGTAAGTGCTGTTTCCCAAAGCAAGGTATTCGCCAGTTCAAAACACTGGGCTTGCCCGGTCAAGACATATATAAGCAACTACTATGAGATGATGTTTCTGTCTCTATACACCTTTCTCTCTCTCCTCTTTCTAAAATCAATAATAAGCCCTGGCTGATTGGCTCAATTGTAGAGTGTCAGCCCAGCATATGAATGTCCTGGGTTTGATTCCCAGCTAGAGCACACAGGAAAAGCACCCATCTGCTTCTCCAATCTTCCTCTTCTCACTTCTCCTCTCTCTCTCTCTCTTTTTCTCCCTCTCTTCCTCTTCTGCAGCCATTGCTCTGATTGGAGCGATTGGCCCTGGGTACTGAAGATGGCTCCATGGCCTCTGTCTCAGGCTCTAAGAGCAACAAAGCAATGTCCAAAATGGGCAGAGCATCGCCCCTTAGTGGGCTTGCTGGTGTATCCCAGTCTAGGCACACACAAGAGTCTGTCTCTGTCTCTCCTCCTCTCACTGAATAAAAAATTTAGAATAGAATAGAATAGAATAGAATAGAATAGAATAGAATAGAATAGAATAGAATAGAATAGAATAGAATAATAAAATAAAATAAAGTAAGGCCCTGGCCAGCTGGCTCAGTGGTAGAGCGTTGGATCGGCTTGTGGATATCCCTGGTCTGATTCCCGGCCAGGGCACAAGGAGAAGTGCCTATCTGCTTCTTCACCCTTCCCCCACTCCTCTCTCTCTCTCTCTCTCTCTCTCTCTCTCTCTCTCTCTGTCTCTCTCTCTTCCCCTCCAGCAGCCAAGCCTCCATTGGAGCAGTTTGCCCGGTGCTGAGGGTGGCTCCATGGCCTTGGCTTCAGGTGCTAGAATAGCTCCGGTTTCAATGAAGCAATGTCCTAGATGGGCAGAGCGTCACTCCCTAGTGAGTATGTCAGGTGGATCCTGGTTAGGCACATGCAGGAGTCTGTCTCTCTGCCTCCTTGCTTCTCACTAAATAAAAAAAGTAAATAAAATAAAATAAAATAAATAATAAAATCTTAAAAATAAAACCTCAGTCAGTTCTTCAGAATGTGACCCAAAATCCAAGTCCAAAGATCACATGCATCAGAATCCTCTAGACTGCTTAATGTCAGTGCATTTCTCCTGAACTTCCACAACACAGTCTCGGGGGTTAGGCAGTGAAATCTTTATTGTGAACACCCCCATGATCCCTATGAATACTAGAATTTAAGAATGATACTGTTTACTATAAAACTTCATTGTAATTATAAATGTAAACATTTGAGACCTCTTAGTAATAATACCTGTATTTCTACCATTCATTAATTGAAAAAATACATAATGAACTTACACTTTTGAGTAAAATTTTAACATTAAGTTGTCATATAACTTTTATTTATTTAATTATTTATGTTGCACTAATGCTGATACCAGTCCCATCATTGAACCTAGCATTACATTGCATTGTATAAAAAATACACGTTTTATCTATAAATATTTGGTACAATTAAGGATCCACAAATATTTGAAAAACTACAAATTTCCCTTAAAGTTTCTTGGGTTGCAGTTTGGGAACTACTGTTGCAAATAGTAATTTTTTTTGCATCAAATAACACTATTTAGTTTTTTCTAATATCAGTAGGCTCTTATAGTTTTGTAATGATATTTAACAGAAATAAAATAAATTAAAAAAACCATGTGCTGGGATCTGTTTATTTGTGAGTTCTCCTCAATCCAGGATAAATTATCAGGAGAACACAATCAGTGGTTACCAATTTTAAACATCAATTTTTAGATTTTTATTTTACTAAAAGCCATTTTAAGTAAATAATTCTGGAGTAGAATGATTCTTTTGGGTGGGAAAGGCTGATTTGCATGGTAAATGTTTTAAAATAAAATCAGTGATATATTTCCCTTAATATACTAATACATATTTATAAGCAAAAAAAGAAAAGGAAACCGGGTTTCTATCAGCACCACTCAGTGATGACCAGTGTTATTTAGGTGGGTTTTCTTGTATGCTTATAGTTTTTTGAAGAGTTAACATAAGTATTTTTTACTAAATAACATATTATCCACATTTTCTATATTATTATAGATTATACATTATAATGGAAATAGCTATATAATATCTCATAAGCAATACTCTCTTGTACTATAATTGGCTTCAGCATTATGACATTTTGAAGTATTTATATGACTTCCAATATTTCAAATAATAAATGACAATAAAATGAAGTTCAGGCTTAAAGCACTGTGTACAGTTTGAATTGTTCCCTTTGGGCAAAATTTAGGAGTATAAATATGCAGTCAGGGGCATAAAATATTAAGGCTTTTAATATCGACTTGGAAATTATTTTTCAGAGTTTTTATTGGCTTTATGGATGGCAATATGAAAATATATATCAAAATCTTTAAAATGGCCTTGTCACTTGCCTTGACTATTAGGTATTTGTAGTAAAATTAATAATGAATAACTAAAATATTTGAAGCTATTTGTTCATTTTAATCAGAGAAACCTAACAAAAAGAATTGGGTACCTAAAGTTTAAAAATAAAACTATGTATTTTATAAACAATAAAATAATCTTTAAACAAAAAAATAATGATATAAAAACTGTTTTTAATAGAATGTTACATTAAAAAGTTGATTATTATATAATATATATATATTTACATGTAGATGGCTTGAATGTACTAAAAGATATTGTATACATATAGGCCTGATAGGTATTCATATATTTTTAAATGTTATTTTTAGATCTTTTTATATATTATTTATATGGTAAAAATAAATATTATAATCAGAAAAAAACAAATAGACAAAGTTATATCAATTTCATTTAAACCAGCCTTGTATATGAATGTCATTTTCCATAACTTTGTCAGCTATCATTATATTTTTAAAGCTAAATATAATTTTAAATAATTGTACATTATATAGCATGAAGTAAATTAAAGTGCTTTATGTTTAAAAAAGTAGTGTTGATGTATATTATGTATAATATAATATATATAATTATATACATATAATTATATGTAAGTAAACTATTTCCCAAATTAAAAGTAGAGAAACTAATGGGCTCAAATGAGTAAACTGAACTTTCTCAAAGAAATGCATCATATGTTTACTTCTCTTTTTTAATTAAGCTAAAAGAGCCATGTGTTTATATTCTTTTTATAATGAATTCCTTTCTTTTGTATAATAGGTGTTATCAATTGTCTCCACATTCCAGGAAATTTTAATATTTGTAGGTCAATTTTTATTACATTAAGAAAAAGTTTCTTCTCTTAGCTATAGATGACAGTGAATACCTAGTGAGATTTTCATATACACCTGCCTTTGTTCACAAAGGAGAATATATTGGGTGGGACTAGGAATCCACAACAAGTTTGTTTTGTTTTCTCTGGGCAAATATTTCAAAGGAAGTACATTAACTTGGCAATATTATTCTTGAATATGATGAGCATTTTATGTAGTTCATGCTACTGAACCTTTCATTTTGCTGTTTCATTTTAGAAATGCATCGTGTTCTCTGTTCACATCACTTATATTGAAACCACTTCCACCTGCTTTCTCTTGGGGCTTCTTTTCTGCTAAAAAAAAAAAAAAAAAAAAAAAAAGGCGGACTCTATTCCAGACAGAAAAGATTGAATATGCAGCCAATAGTCTTTCTATCTTTCTAACCCAGTGGCCCTCAACCTTTTTTGGGCCATGGACCAGTTTAATGTCAGAAAATATTTTCACCAATAGGCCTTTAGGGCGGGACGGATAAATGTATCACGTGACCGAGACAAGCGTCAAGAGTGAGTCTTAGACAGAAGTAACAGAGGGAATCTGGTCATTTTTTAAAAATAAAACATCGTTCAGGCTTAAATATAAATAAAACGGAAATAATGTAAGTTATTTATTCTTTCTCTGGAGACCGGTACCAGTCCTTGGCCCAGGGGTTGGGGACCACTATTCTAACCTGTAGACTTCTTATCACTTCAAGTATTTTTTCTGCTTTAAAGTTAGTGTTAAAACGACAAATATCCAGTGATGCCATAAACATTTTTATTCAAGATATATGCCATAAAGAACCGGTGCATGTACAACTGCTATAAAAAAAAAAAGCCACATGGTAAGTGCTCTGCAATTATAGACACTGAAACTAGATCTGAGAGTTTGCTAGAAAAACCTTTACAAACTCTTTACAAACTTTGCAATATAGATGTAGCATGTAATGCACGCACTGATTTTCTTTTCTTTCTTTTTTTTTTTTTACAACTTTATAATTATTAAATTACCTAAATCTGTGATTCCAATTCAATAAAAGTTTTATACTGGCCTTAAAAAAAATGTTGAGTATACCACTAGATGGCAGAAAAAGATCAGAAAAAATTCCATTACATATGCTCTTCTTAAGAATTAAACATACTACATTTAAGTCTTACTGAAATTACATATATATACATAAAATATGATTTAATTATGTATAAGTCATGTTTTATAAATTTTATCAAATATACATTTTAATATGAAAAATTTTATACTTTGGGGGTGTGCATATACATATGTATATGTGATGCATAATACATTTCTATAATACATTGCATGATATGTATGTGTAAGTCTACTAGCTAACTATGTATTCTATATAGTTTAATACTTGAGGAAAAAGGGAAATATAAACAAGCATATATTCACATGTTCTTTTGTGCTTAACTCCTATATTAATTTAAACTTTTATTTTTCCAACTAGAAATAATTCAATATTAACTATTATTATTTTCATAAACTCAAATACTATATTAGTACATCATTATGTATATAAATGTATGTTAGCTACTATATTTTATCACTCTCAATTACTAATAAATAAAATTTACTACACATAGATGACTTTCAAATTCTTGATAAATATTTACATTATCAAAATTTTTAAACAGCTATGATATTTAACGAAATGTTCCTACTTCTGTATTAGAAGAATTTGGTAAAAGGTTATAAAATATTCTCTTCTTTTTTTTTTTATTCATTTTTAGAGAGGAGAGGGAGAGGAAAGAGAGACAGATAGAGAGAAGGGGGGAGGAGCTGGAAGCATCAACTCCCATATGTGCCTTGACCAGGCAAGCCCAGGGTTTCAAACCAGCGACTTCAGCATTTCCAGGTCAACGCTTTATCCACTGTGCCACCACAGGTCAGGCTTATAGAATATTCTTTGTGATAATACTTTATCTTTATTTCAACAAGAAGAGGCAAATTTTCCCTAACCAGAGAATTAGAAAGATGACCGTTTGAGTTAGTCAACTTTGGATCGTTTTGTCTTCCTGACTGATAAGCTCTGTGATCCTTCGCAAATCAACATCCAGATACCACAAAGTAGGTGAAAATAATTTGGTGACCAAAAGTTCTTAATGAAGAGAAAAAAAATGACCTCATTTACATATGAGTGATTTTTAAATTGAGAGTTTTTAGAAAAGCTTGGATAAAATTATGTTGATTCAATTTTATTGAATTGATACAAGATTATCTTAACCTTGCTTTTTTAACTTAAGTCTGAATTTTTAGTTATCCTTAAGTTCCTTTTTTGATTAACTGGTTTTTTCCCTTTTTTTCTTCTTCCCATACTTATGATCTAATCACTTATCTTCCTTCATTCCCTCCCCATCTCCATTCTTTTATCGTTTGGATGGGTGAATTGGAATATATAAATGAAATTAAAAAATCAGAAAGTTGTGATTTTAGAATTAGTTGAGGGAAGAATTTTCTGTTTTCCTAAACTCTTTAAGAATTCAAAAAAAATGTATTTACTAACTTGCAATTTAGCATACATGCATAATGCTTGATGTAAAGAAGATTCTGACAAATGTGCTAAGCAGAAATTTGGAGGTCATCTCTAAAAATTTTCTAAACACAGATTATTAGTTGCTCAACTAGCTATAATCCCAAGATAAATAAATAAGACATTTTAGTCCTTCATTCTGTGAATAAATCATTTTTATACCTCAGCTTACAAAACTTTAAAACATATTTTCAATCATAATAGCACAGAGTATATCATCTGAGGTCTTATAGCTCTTGTTGTCTATGCTATCTGCCTTTGCCATTGCTAGTACTGTGTTTAAAATATGAGTAAAGCAGCGTTTTCTCATCCAATGAGAATGTAAGCACTTTGTGTTGTGAAACAATATCTGAGACATTTTCAATTTTTAGATATTCTTATCACACAGTTATTTAGTAAATATAAATATTTACAAATTAATTTTTTACTATATAACTTCAAAAAATCAAATCCTTCTGATGAATCTTTTGGAAAATATATTAATCCATATCCATTTAAATTTTCTCACCAAATGTTTCCTCTAACCTCAAAAGCTTCTGCTTTTTTTTTTAGAAGTTTGTATCCTATCACGACATTCTTTTGGTCTTTTCAGTATAGTGTTTTAGAAATGGCACTAGAGAAGCGTCAACAGCTGATATTTTGACTTGAAGCTGTGTAGTGAATTACCATAAATGAGAGTCCAGTCATACGGGAGCCATAGAAGCACTGGACTTGATTCTCAATCCCTTCCATGATTTCCAGAGATTCTTGGGGTTTCTATTTTGAACTTCAGCAAATTCTACCATTTATTCTAAGGCTCAAAGAGACCAACTGAGTTTAAAAGAAAAAAAAAAGGCCTCTGATTACAAGCTTTATTGGAATTCCCTCACCCAACTCTGAAAACCAAAAGCAAGATCCAGATTATTTATTTATTCTTGCC
Source organism: Saccopteryx bilineata (assembly GCF_036850765.1). Lineage (NCBI taxonomy): Eukaryota > Metazoa > Chordata > Mammalia > Chiroptera > Emballonuridae > Saccopteryx > Saccopteryx bilineata. The sequence continues at coordinate 20,693,154 of NC_089497.1, forward strand.
AAAATGCATGTGAATACTTTTGAAATAGGCTGTTTGTTTAATCCCTTAGTGATTGTTTCCTGCTTGGAGATATTCAATATAAGCACAGTTCTCCCAAATCTGCGTAACTATTAGTAAGTTGAATTCTAGGGTTCAACACTTCCATTTCTCAGAATGCAGGAGTACCTAACCATCCTGTGGTTTTTGAACAACACCAAAATGATGATGACATGGATTGATCTCTTAGAATAATCACTGTCCTAGGAGCTAAAAGGGATCTAATAGATTTTGCTAGATTTTACAGAGATAACTTTAAAAGCTTACCAACAAGTTTTTCTCGTTGTCACCTCTAGGCTGGAATTGTCCACATTTCTGCTGCACAAGTCTTTTTCATTTGGGTTCTAGGCCAAAGAATTAGCCCTTATCTTAGCCTCACTGAAAAGATAAGAGCAGAACATGTCTCATTTTAATGGGAGTATATTTTTCTTGACTTAATAAACTGATATATAATCTATTTTTTCTAATAGTTTTTTTGGATTTGCTCCTGTAATGTACGTATTTAGATTGTTTCTATAATCATCTTAGAAAAACTAATCCTTTCTCCATATCAATTTTCCAACAGCTGGAAGAATTTTCCACTCATTCTTTCATCTCAAAAGAAGAGCTTTCAGTGAAGAAAAACAATAGATATCTCTAGCTAATCTTTTCCTAAACGATCTTTTCACGATATCACTTTAATGAGAAAAATAAACCCTGCTGTCTATGAACATTTTCTACATTTTTTTTCAGATAAAATGAATGTTGAGAGATTTGAACAAAGAAGAAAGGAAATTTCACCAACTAAAGATGTTACGTTTTACTACTATTCTGCTAACCTTTAAATATGTGCTTGCTTTGTTGTGATTGAAGTTAGAAGAAACTACAAATTTTCCATTTTAAAAGGTTTTCTACTTGTGAAACTTTCTACTCTTTTTTGCACTGATAGAACTGTCACATTAGAAAAATATATTCTTATTATCATGTTCTACCCGTAAAGTTTTATTTCATGTGTTCTGTGGACTTTCCACATCTGCTTATAATAAGAATAAACTGTATGCAAGGATTTGCTAAGACTCTTAACAAATGTATGGAGGAAAAAAAAATGCTTTTCCTTCACATTCTATATTTCCTGTTAAGATTTCATTTTCTTACAACACATGCCATTGTTAAGAAACATACTGCTTATGACCCAGAATGTTCTCAGTGTGATTTTAAATAGATGGTCCCACTGTTGGCTCCTTACTGACTTTTATTATATGTGTGTACAGTAAATATGATAGATATTGTCCCTGAATATTTTGTCTTTTATGTTCCTATTGCATGTTATATGTTTATTAATATTTTTGAGCTCTTGACTTGACAGGAAATTTTAAATTCCATTGAAAGCTAAGGTAGTATAATTCTAACCAAATGGTTTTGTCTGCTTATTAAACACACACACAGTATCATAATGGCTTAAATATTTAAATCTATTTTTGAGAATTTATCAATCTAGGAGTTACCTAACTCGTATGAAATATTAGCAATCTGCTTATAATTCTTCCAGATGCTGGAGAGCACATAAAGGAGTTATAGGACAATGTCCTCATGCACAAGAAGTTTAGAGTTCAACCATCTATATAATATCAACAGAACAAAGATATTTCTTCCTCTCTCTCTTATATCCTGCCAAGTTTTCCTCAGCTGTTGAGAGTTTCTATGGCTTCTGTCCAAGAAGATTTTGCTACATAATCAGCACAAAGTGTTTTCTGAAGAGGAACGGCATCCACCCTTATGAGAACTCCTGAACACATTGGTCAAGTTTCTGGATTTTCTTCCCCTTCAGGGAAGAACATGGGAGACAAGACATTGAAAAGATTTCCAGCCTCAAGCTGAGCATCATACTTACCGTTAAAGAAAATGTGTCTGGCTATTATCAGATTATGATATTTGTTGTTACTTAATTGGATTGGCCACGAAAGACTTAGTTTTCTGAAACATTTTTAGTCCCTGTAGTAATTTATATGATATCTATTTTTATAAGCTAAAAGGGAGGCCTTCAAATTTTTGAGAATGAAAGTGAGTTGGGACAGATCTTCAGTCTTTTTTCAAGGGCAAAACTGAATTTTGGGAAGGGCAGTCCTTTGTGGTGAGGGGCTGTCCTATGCATTGCGGAATACGGAATACTTAGCAGCCCTGCCTCCAAGTGATAAATTACAATAGCTCCCTCCTCTCAGTGATTGTTACCATAAAAAACATCTCAAGTATTGTACTCACATGTTTTGGGGGTGGAAGAGGCTTTATAAGCCCTGAGAATCACTGTTACACTTAAATTGATTTTTTCCATTAACAGTAAAATGTGATACTATGTCATTATAAATTTCTACATTTGAAACAGATATACACAATTAAGCAGAGGAAAATTTCAAGCAAATATAAATTTTATAAATTTCCAAATATCACTCTTACAAGGCTCATATGAAACCTTTAGTATTTTGTTCTTTCTTTAATTAACCTACACAACCTTATAGAGATAAAGAGAATCATGCTATGTAGAGACACAAAGGCCCTTGAAAATGATTGCAACTGATTCCCTTTATTTTACAGAAAAAGCTTCGAAGGTAAGTTAAATATTGGCTCCAGTCACACTTGGATTCTGAGAGCCCAAGGAGCCGTGCTCACTCGAGGGGCTTGAACATTCTAGGTGCGAAGGGACAGATCGGTGTAAGAAATGCTTTCAGTCAATTGTCCAACCTATTCTCTCAATTTCAAACCAGTTCAGTGCTCCGTACATTTCCTTGTATAGAACCACTAAAGCCTCTTAGGGCAAACTTTGTTTACAAAGAGAAAACATTTTTTTGTCTCTCTTTTTTTTCTAATTTATATAAATAAAGCCAGAACATAACATTCACACCTAAGTCTTATTTTCAAAGATTAACGCAATCAGAACTTCTTTGGTTGATGACATGGTCCCCTAACTATGCACAGGGGTCCCCAAACTTTTTACACAGGGGGCCAGTTCACTGCCCCTCAGACCGTTGGAGGGCCGCCACATACAGTGCTCCTCTCACTGACCACCAATGAAAGAGGTGCCCCTTCCAGATGTGTGGTGGGGGCCAGATAAATGGCCTCAGGGGGCCGCATGTGGCCGCGGGGCCATAGTTTAGGGATCCCTGTAACTGTTGTACATATTTATTTAAACATAACATTTTATTTTTAATAAAATATTATGTTTTAGTGGTCCACTGTTCTTATCTGAGATAGACAGTTCTTTTAAACACATCTGAACATAAAATAAAAGATACTATGTGATTTACTCAGACTATTTATGAAGTAACAATGACTCTAGATTAAAACCCATGGAACATGATATATGTGTCCCATGGGTTGATATTTTTTTAGTTCTTACTTGTGATAGAATGGCATCTTGGACAGAAAATAGACTTTTGTGAAATTTAAATATATCACTATTATTATTTCTCCTCTTATTTTGAAGCTTGTCATTCTATCACAGAGAATAAAATTTGTTGGGCTCAAATATTTCACAGAATCCAGCTATTTTTGGTGTTTTTTCAACCTTTTTATACTTGGGGACTGACTGATAAAAAAGGGAGAATTATATCAGTGACTGTTAAAGAAGAAATCACCATGAGCTTAAGTAAATCCTACTAAGATCATTGGGTCTATAATTTTCATACAATGTCTTATGACATTGGGTGGTTAACTCTTACAAACCAGCACAAAATTCCTGGTAAACTGGTCTCCACACTGGTGGTTGAAAAACACAAATTTATATTATCTTAGTGTTTCCTTTTTTGGGGGTAATATTAAACTGATTATTGAATGAGTCTTTCCATGATTTCCCAAGGAATCAAAGATAAATTGTCCAAGCTAAAATTATATATTCTTTTTTTAAAGAAAGCAGGTACATATGTTACTTTTCTATTTTATATAAATTTTGCTATTTCCATTCTTGATTGTAATGAATCAAAATCCTGGCTCTAAAAATCTTAACATTTTACTATTTCCACTCCACCCATATTTCTTTTCTACTAACTCTCATTCCTTTTCCCCAAAATCGTACTTAGAAATTAACCTGATATATCTGCTGTCAGAGTCCATCAGTTGTGGTGATGCCATTCATTTTCTACTTCTTATATGAGAAGGAGAAATGAGAGATTGGGGGACGCCTCTAATACAGTTCACTTTTTTTTTATTCCTGTTGCTGTCTTTCCCTCCTAGCATTAATTCACATTCACACTACCTTCATTTTGTTTGTCATCTTCAGTCTCTTGAGATCAATGGGGACCTAGTAACAGAGTGGCAGCTGAAGGAGTCAGTAGACAGATAGAGCTTGTCATTCTGCACATAAGCCTGAGTTAATCAAAGGTGGAAAACTTTTCCAAATATGTCTGAAGGTATGAAAAGTATGGCTCTTTCATGCTTGAATAACTGAAAGGTAATCAAACTACTTCTATCAAACTTAAAAATAATCAGACTGATAATAGCATAAAATATTTTTACTCAAATGTCAATTTATTCAAAAGGTCATGACGTACTTGAAATCACGGAATTTAAAGAAAAAATGCCTCTTTAACATCTGGAATATTATGAAAAATTAAAAAAATAAATAAATATAAACATCTGGAGTATTATGTAAAAAAGCAAAGAGGTATTCAATTAATTATAAATTCTGTTCAGGTTAATTGAAATATAAAAATAAACTGATTATCTGTGTCTACCTGAATAACACTCCCATTCTCCTAAAATAATAGCATTTTGAAATATATCATTTGTACTAATGTTCGCACTTCTCTCCTTGGTATAATTTTTTTCATAGTGTATATATTAGGTGACAGGAGTAAAAATATTTTTAAGTTTCTATGGTTATTTAGGAATTATTTAGAAATATTTCCTTTTCTTATTTTGATCTATTTTGAGAAAGATGGCATGTTTTCTATCTGGTGTCTTGGTGGATATTTTCATGCTCCATTACCACTCTGGAAGAAGTAAGTGTGTCTTGGTTGTGTCAATAGTTCACAATTTCAAAAGATTATGAAATCAACTTAATATAATTTCACTGATTAATTTTAGGATTTTCTTGGCATCCTGTAGAAATACAAGGGAATATTTCTATTTCCGCTGATTGCGGAAAACAGATTTTGTTCTACAACTTGGTGTTATCTATTCCTTCATTTGTTCACATATGCTGAAACAATACACATAGTGAGCTGAGTGGAAAAATAAAACGATCAATTTAACATTGAAAATAGATGCCAAATAAATTGCTCTTGCTGAAGAAATAAGTGAATTTCCAGATACTGATCCTGAGGTTAGATATTTATACAGCGTAAGTGGGGTCTTGGGAAAAACCCAACTGCTACAGTCGTATTGCTCTTTCACATCTTATTTCTTCCTGATTACAAAACAGACTTGAATTGATAGCGCAAACACATACTCAAAGGTCTAGAGTTTGGTATTATGGTAAACTGTCCAAAATTTGTGATGAAATGGTTTTCAACATAAAAGAGTGAATAGGAAATATAAACACAGAGATTAAGTTTGTTTATGCCCCAGGCTTAGTTTGATTACTGAAACATGTGTGAAGACTCAAGAGTCTTGTAAATGTTGTCACCTCCACCTCATAAACTCCATCTCCTTGTCCTCCAAGAAAAATGTACTGTGATGATTCTCATTGTTAACTAGTTAACATTTTGATGGTTAAAACATTAAAGTAATAAAAAAATTAATGCTAAATTTAAAAAAGCTCTCTAATAGAGATATTTCTTTTTCTTTTTTTTCTATTTGAGATATATTAGAATGTTTCTTTAAAAAAAAATATGTCCAGCATGTTTTGACTTCATCTCTGGGTGTCAATTTTTATGTATTATAAAAAAATTATTTATTTATTTATTTATTTTTAGAGAAAGAGTAGAGAGAAAGAGAGAGAGGGAAGAGGGGAAGGAGCAGGAAGCATCAACTCCCATTTGTGCCTTGACCAGGGAAGCCCAGGGTTTCAGACCTGCCACATCAACGTGCGAGGTTGACGCTTTATCCACTGTGCCACCACAGGTCAGACTCTGGGTGTTACTTTATTTTAATATTACTTCTTAGAGAATTCTAGATCTGAGAAGAGCTGTGTAACTGGTACAGATCTTAAGGTGTAAGATTTACAATAATTTCAGAAATAAACTGTAACAAAGTGCTAATAAATGTTACTATCTTAATTAAAATTAAAATTTAATGGCATGACAATGTTATTTAAGAATATTTAAATATAAAACTATAGATTGCCTTCATTTTAACTTAGCTTTTCCATTTTTATTTCTACTATAGAGGTATTGACATTGTTTTTGTTTTGTTTTTTTGCTAAGAGGATATCAGCTATGATAACTGATGAATATTCTATAAATGTTATGACCATGTTGTCTGTACTTCTGTATTTTTTTCTATATTTTTGGTGCTGTCACTATGTTTGAATAACTACATATCTATCTTAAATTTAATACATCTTTACATACTTAATATTATAAATAACACTGAACATATATGTACAAAACTCCTCCCATAGATTTCTGATGATGTCTTAAGGATGAAATTTTATAAAAAATTATTAAATGAAAGCATGTTAATAATGTTCCAAAAAGTTGTTCTAACTGCTCTGCCATCGACTAGCTTCCCTGAAATCCTCACTCATCACAAGGCATTATCACTTTTTAGAGATACTGATTTTAAAATGAATCGAGAAGGCTGACCAGATAGTGGCACAGTGGATAGAGTGCCGGCCTGGGATGCAGAGGACCCAAGATCGAAACTCTGAGGTCACAGGCTTGAGTGCAGCTCACTAGCTTGAGCATGGGGTCACCAGCTTGAGCTTAGGGGTCATAGACATGATCTCAAGGCTAAGGTCACCGGCTTGATGAAAGGGTCACTGACACATACGAGAAAAGCAATCAATGGACAAGACACATATGAGAAAGTAATCAATGGACAACTAAGGTGCTGCAACTATGAGTTGATGCTTCTTCTCTCTCTCTCTTCCTGTCCCTGTCTATCCCTCTTTCCTTTCTCTTGCTCTCAAATAAATAAGTAAATAAATAAAATGAATTGAAGAAATGGTAACAGACATTTTTTTACAATGTTGTTTAAAGAGAACTCTAAATTTTTATATCACTGAAAAACAAACAAATGACAATGAAGCCCAGAAATACTTTTAAAGACTTTAATTTATTTAAAATTTTAACAAATTATTTCTACATTTTCACTAATTTAAATAAACTCTTATTTCCCACTTTAATATCTGCTACAAAAAGAGAAAGCTTTCTAATGTAATGAATCAGTAATAACCCCTGTGCCACAGGTTAATAAAAAGTTTCTGATTACACTGCTTAAGGAGGTATAGAATATTTTTTAAAAAATGATTTTGTTGTTTGCCTATTCATTTTTGAATTTAATTAATGTATCGAGTAACTTCTGTGACCCTGGAAATAAGACCTTATGTTCATGGCTCAACAGTTCATTTCAGAAATATCTGTATGTCTCTAAGAGTAAAATTAAAAGTATAGTTACTCTTTTAAATGGAACAATGTTACTCATATATGCAAGTTATAAAATTTGTAAAACAGAATGAAAGAAACTGCCATCTCTCGCACAATTTGTTTTTATATGGAAGGAAAGTGGGACCTAAGAATGTGAAACATTTGCAAGGTGACAATGCACATTGTAGAAAACTGGGACAAGGTCCATGCAGTGTTGATTTCTGATCTGATGTCCTTTCTGTAACCAGGCTAATGACATAGATGGTATGAGCCCATTTTTTTCTGTGGGTCAATCAGGATATTTGGGTATAATGAAATGTCACTTTATGTAACATATGAAAAGATGCCTGAATAAATTGCCCTTAGTTCAGGACTCTTTTGGTATACCGACGCTGTGCTTTTTCCACCAATAGATGGCACACTTACTGCTTACAATTTTATGATTTAACAGTCTGGTTACCTACAGAAAGGCTCCATTTATTAGGACTTGAAGAATACACTATCTGTTTTATATATATCTGTGCTTTATAAAAGAATTATGTAAGTTTTTTCATTGGTTATTTAAAAAGTCTATCAACTGTCAATGACTGTAGCAATAAATTATTAGTCAAATCAATATTTATGCCAATGGGGAAGAAAAATTTCCATCTAAATACACACTATACACACCTCTGTATTCCTTTACAGAGGGAATGCAGCGTGACAGCATATACAATACAGTTCTGTATATTTGATCCTTCATAATATATCATTTTATACCTCTCCTAGCTTTATCTCTGGATCTACTTGTATTCTACTTTGCTATATATTTTTAGAGCAAAGAATAAACTATTAAATGATTAAAACTTATTCCTCAATGTAAGATATGTTCTAATCTTTTTTCAAGGTTTGTGATATAACTAAATCAACTATTGTAGAGCTATTTTTAAATTTATTATTAGTTTTTTTACAATAACCATTTATAAGAACTTTGCATGCTAGACTAAAATTATAATTTTTAAAATTACTGCTTTAACTTTATTGTAAATTAGAAACACAATTTCCTAAATAACCTGAAAAAGCCAGATAATTTTAAGAAATACTCTTTTACTAAACAGATCAAAGCCATTGGAAAGATCCATAAATGTATATATGTGTTAATAATCATCAGGTTTTATCAGAAGCCTTTTTCAGGCATTTTGCTATCGTAGACAAAGTCACTTCTCATATCTGGCTCATATGCATGGTTTAGTGATATGAAGAACAGAATTTATTCATCTCTAAAAACTAGGTCATTAGCCTGCAGCTTCTGGAAAGGCAGAAAAAGACAGTGGCTTTATTAAGAAATGGAGAGGCTCTCACCCTTAACCATTCTAAGGAAAAATGCACAACACCCCTGATTCTATCATCTTTAGCACGTGGCTCATTAACATCTCTTTTGTTACTCCAGTGATCATTCTTGGGAAGTCCAAGTTGATCCATGCAAAAACTTTGATCTGTTCAACTTCTAGGCTTATTCCTTCCTGAATCTTGTCTTCATCTCTATCAATAATATCACTTTAAACTCCACATTTTAAATATTCCGTTTTACTTCCTCAGTCGAACTTTCATGATCAGATACTAAAGTAATTGCATTCCAACGCAGTGTCCACCCTTGGTTGGCCTCCAGGACTTGACTCGACCTTTGCACTCAGTAAATTCATCTCTTGTCTTCCCTTCCTCCACACGCACCCTGTCCCCACAGCTTTCTTTACCCTACTGAGATTGCTGAGACGCCTTGAGCAACGGTGCAGCAGGATGACCCATGCTTTGCTAATGCTCTTGTCCTCCTCTCCTTCCGACCTGCTTGCAGGCAAACCAACTGTGATTCAATCTGACCATTCACCCACCATTCGTCATCTCCTCAGCAGCTATACGCGGCTAAGGAGAGAAAAAAATTTCCTCCATTGTGTGGGCTGATCTCATTTTTAAATTTTTGTTTACAGATCTCCAGTGTGTACTCAGCACACATGAGAACTCTGCAGCACTTTCCCAAGCTCAAGTACTATTTCACACCTTTGCTTCTCTCTCCAAACACACTACCACACTCTCTCACTCTATGCAGAAGGTATTAATGGAAAATGTCATCGAAAATAATTTATTATCATAAAGTGAATCTTATCTCTCCACAACCAGATAGACTCGTTTAACTGTGTCTGTACTCACATAGTCTCTTTCCTTTTTTTTTTTAGATTTATTTGTCTTTTATTTATTTTTTTTATAAATTTTTATTAATGTTAATGGGATGACATTAATAATTCAGGGTACATATATTCAAAGAAAACATGTCTAGGTTATCTTGTCATTAAATTGTGTTGCATACCCCTCGCCCAGAGTCAGATTGTCCTCCGTCACCCTCTATCTAGTTTTCTCTGTGCCCCTCCCCCTCCCCCTAACTCTCTCCCTCTCTCCCTCCTGCGTCCTCCCTCCCCCCACCCCTGGTAACCACCACACTCTTGTCCATGTCTCTTAGTCTCATTTTTATGTTCCACCAATGTACGGAATCATGTAGTTCTTGTTTTTTTCTGATTTACTTATTTCACTCCTTATAATGTTATCAAGATCCCACCATTTTGCTGTAAATGATCTAATGTCATCATTTCTTATGGCTGAGTAGTATTCCATACTGTATATGTGCCACATCTTCTTTATCCAATCTTCTATTGAAGGGCTTTTTGGTTGTTTCCATGTCTTGGCCACTGTGAACAGTGCTGCTATGAACATGGGGCTACATGTGTCTTTACGTATCAATGATTCTGAGGTTTTGGGGTATATACCTAGTAGAGGGATTGCTGGGTCATAAGGTAGTTCTATTTGCAGTTTTTTGAGGAACCACCATACTGTCCTCCATAGTGGTTGTACTACTTTACATTCCCACCAACAGTGTATGAGGGTTCCTTTTTCTCCACAGCCTCTCCAACATTTGTTATTACCCGTCTTGTTGATAATAGCTAATCTAACAGGGGAGAGGTGGTATCTCATTGTAGTTTTGATTTGCATTTCTCTAATAACTAATGAAGCTGAGCATCTTTTCATATATCTGTTGGCCATTTGTATTTCTTCCTGGGAGAAGTGTCTGTTCATGTCCTCTTCCCATTTTTTTATTGGATTGTTTGTTTGTTTGTTGTTGAGTTTTATGAGTTCTTTGTAAATTTTGGATATTAGGCCCTTATCTGAGCTGTTGTTTGAAAATATCAGTTCCCAATTAGTTGGCTGTCTGTTTATTTTGATATCAGTTTCTCTTGCTGAGCAAAAACTTTTAATTCTGATGTAGTCCCATTCATTTATCTTTGCCTTCACTTCTCTTGCCATTGGAGTCAAGTTCATAAAATGTTCTTTAAAACCCAGATCCATGAGTTTAGTACCTATGTCTTCTTCTATGTACTTTATTGTTTCAGATCTTATATTTAGGTCTTTAATCCATTTTGAATTCCTTCGAGTACAAAGACAGGGATATGTTTGCTGTCATCTGAGGCCCGTTTCTTCCTAACAGGCCCTGAATATCCCTATTTACCAGTCCACTTACCCGTTTTGGTTTTTATAATCAGCCCCTTTTATTCCAGCATCAAGTTTTTCTTTTAACTCCTAAATTATTTCCAGCAGCAAAAGAAATGACAATTTTAAAAAAGCGTTAATATCACCTCATCTTAAAAAAAAAAAAAAAATCTTTAACAGTTTCCGCCAGTCACTCATTTCTGTTCTTCTTTGGTCACTATCAGTAGAAAACTTAGATATTTTCTATACGGTACTTGTTCTCTCACCTGTCGTCCTCTCCACAAGCCACTCAAAGAGGGTTTCAATATGTCAATTTTACTAAATTTTTTCTTTAAAATATATCTAGCCATACCAGGCGGTGGTGCAGTGGATAGAGTGTTGGATTGGGATGTGGAGGACCCAGGTTCGAGACCCCAAGGTCGCCAGCTTGAGCAAGGCTCACCAGCTTGGACCTAAGGTCGCTGGCTCAAGCAAGGGGTCACTCAGTCTGCTGAAGGCCCGTGGTCAAGGCACATATGAGAAAGCAATCAATGAACAACTAAGGTGTCACAACAAAAAACTGATGATTGATGCTTCTCATCTCTCTCCGTTCCTGTCTGTCTGTCTCTATCCCTCTCTCTCTCTCTCTGTCTCTGTAAAAAAATAAGTAAAATAAATAAAATAAAATTTATCTAGTGATCTCTGTGTTGCCGTATCTATTCTATTCCTAATAAACCCATTCCATAGTTTTTCATTGCTTCTTTCATCATAGACCTTTTCTCTAAGTTCCTGTGACACTATACTCTTTAAATTTTAAACTCAAGATGGCAAGTAATACAACCACCACAAAGAATTATTGTAAGCAGTAAAGAAAAAGTGAATAAATCATAATACTATGTGCTTGCCACACAGTATGTGATACTGTTATAATACAAGTTAGTACTGTTCCCATTTCCTTGTATTTTTGTGTTCTGTTTTATTTACTTAATTTTCTATTGTGGTATTGAGTGTGTTTCCTTGTTTGTTTGTTTGTTTTTTCATTCTCTCTCCAATAATATGTTGAAATTCTCTCTTTATGCAGAATGAAGGTAAAGAGAATAATTATATAGAGTGTTTGCTCAATGTACAACCATTCGGTCCTGACTAGGTATCTCTTACACTTTTGTTAATCTGAAGAAAGTTAGAAACGTAAAGAAAATGGTTTCTGACCCTAAAAAGTAAATAATCCATTTCTGGGTTGGGTGACCAAGCTTCCCATCCCCTAAAGGACCAGATAGTAATTATTCGTGGCTTTGTGATCCATACAGTCTTTGTTGCAGCTATTAAACTCTGCAACTACAGCGCAAAAACAGTCATGAAAAATACTAAATAAATGAGTGTGGCAGTGTTCCAATGTATATTTATTTATAGAAACTAAAATTTGAATTTCATATAATTTCCACATGCCGTGATATATTATTCTTCTTTTGATTGTTTTTAATGACTGAAAATTTATTTCGGCGCCTGTGGACCTACAAAATATAGACAGCAGGCCTCATTTGGGCTGCTGTCCACAGTTTGTCAAACCCTGACCTAGTTTTAAAAATGAGAAAAATACTTAAGAAATATTTTGAGACTAACACATGATGAAATTGAGGGGTGTATTTTATAGCATAGCCTTTCTGTGATTTTAGTGACCTGGGATTATTAATATGAATATTAGTAATAATTCTCTCCAAAGAATGTCAACATGGGGTAGGATAGATCCTTCTACCCCCCACCTGTTCAGAGATAACTGTGTAATTAGTTATGACTATCATCTAGATCTTGACTCTAATCAGGCCAGTCTCTTATGCCTAGCTTGGATAATTGGGTTTACGGCACGTTATGGGAACCTGGAAAATGGCAATTCTCAGAGTCAGTGCCTTTCTGGCAATCATTCAAGAATCCCAATTGTAAGCCATTTCTTGTCCGATGGGGGAGCAACCAAGTATTCAAACCTAGAGACGAAGAGGAGTGGCTGAAGTACAATCTTTACTGCGGGTGAAGGAAATCTCCGAGCTCATCTAATAAATACGGTGCCAATAAATCGCTATGGGTAACCGCGACTGTGAAGGACATCCCTAACATTTTGAGATACCTTCTTGCTTTCATTCATATCGCTCTCCAAGACTTCACAATACCAGGGATTAAGGTGCAGTGTACGGAAAACGTAGTATAGATGTTTAGACAAGTGCACACCCCAATGAGGTCATGAAAGAAAGCCATTAAATCAGATTGAAATCATTTCTAGTGGAAAAGGTCCTGGATAAAGGAATGTTTGAGTAGATGGATTTATAAAATATTTTAGAGAGTCCGCAAATCTTTTCTATTTTAGAGCCCAAAATGCTTAGAATTCATTCACACTTTTGAAATAAAGATAATGCATTAGCACATGAAGTCCTACATGTTATGATATTGTCAATTTTAAAGATTTAGAGGCTAAGAAATATAAATTTATTCTTTTTTTTAATGAGAGCAGTGGAGATCATGAGACAGACTCTTGCATGTGCCATGACCAGAATCCACCTGGCTATTTTTGTCGGGGCCGATGCTTGAATCAACTGAGCTATTTTTACCACCTGAGGTGACACTTGGACCACTTGAGTTATCCTCAGCACTCACGGCCTACACTCAAGCCAATCAAGCCATTGGCTGTGAGAAGGGAAGAAGGGGAAGAGGGGGAGAGAAAGGAGAAGACAAACAGATGACTGTTTCTCCTGCATGCCCTGATCATGAATTGAACCTGGATGTCTGCAAGCTAGGTTATGCTCTATCCACTGAGCCAGCTGGCCAAGGTCTATACATTTATTCTTTATACTGGGAAGTCTTTTACAGGTTTCTATCTTGCAAAGTAAATATCTGTTAATTCACTGCCCTAATTTGTAATGTTATACAAAGTTTGCACCTAATCTCTAATCTTTCACTCTGGACTACAATTCTAAGTTTAAAAATGAGTTCTACCAATAAATTACAGTTGGAAGTATACATATGTTATAGGAATATTTACTGACTTTGAGTGAGTAAACTCTTACTTATTTATTTTTAATTTTTTTTTTAAACGAGAGGAGGGAGGACAGAGAGACAGACTCCTACATGAACTCTGACCAGGATCCACCCAGCAACCCCCAGCTGAAGCCAATGCTGGAATCAATCGAGATATTTTTAGTGCCTGAGGCTGACTCACTCTGATCAAATAAACTAACCTCTGTGTCAGAAACTGATCGCTTGAACCTATAGAGCCACTGGCTGTAGCAGATGGTTGCATCTCCTGTGTGCCCTGATTGATAATTGAACTTAGGATGTTCATATTCCAGGCCAACACTCTATCCACTGAACCAACCGGCCAGGGCTACTGCATAAACTCTTTAATTCATAATTATCCACTCATGTCATGTAAGAAATGAAGTTATTTAATATTTGTTTTTCTTTGACAAGTTTTCTATACTTTTTAAAAAATGATGCCATATTAATTTTGTAAACTAACTCAAATTTTTTTTTGGAAGTAAACAAGAGATATAACAATATATTTAAGAACATAAATTTAATTTTTTTACTTCTATGTCGTTTACTACAATGCCAAATTTGAATATGTGGGAAAAGGCATAAGCCTCATGACAATGTTAATGTGACCATTTCAGAAACCAAAGTCAAAATGCTCATGGAATTCCTGTTTAGCAAGATTGCAGGTAAAATCTTTTTTTCTGCCCACACGTCTTGTATTTGAATATAATTTTTATTTAATTTCCATCCCTTAATGTAACAGAACAGCAGAACTGCTAATGCTGCCACTTGTTCTGCATTTGTTTTGCTTCCTGCTGTTGAATGAACAATCAGTGTTTACAGATTAGCAGCAGTTGCAGTCTTCTGACTTTTCCTCCTTTCAAACTGGCAAATGAGAAGCATTTTATATTTGTTGCTCTGGCATTTTTGGAGTAGCTAGGACATTCACAGTGCAAACCACTATTATTCATACTGTTATAATTCCTTTGCAGTTAAGTCATTACTAGCAATCATAGCAGGCTTGTAGTACAATACCTTATTTGGAAATGTCATGTGAGATGCCCAGAGCGATACAAAAAATAAAGGCCAACTTGTCGGGCTCAGAAGGAATTTATTGCAAGCCCCCTGGCAGAGGAATCCTTTGGAAAGTATCATGTGCTTCTGTGGGGTAGATCGTATGAACCTGAAATAGAGCAGGTGCCCTGAGCCTCAAAGGGAAGGTGCTATAAAAATCCAACTGCAAGGCATTTCTTTTAGAATTTATCAAAATTTCAGCTGTATTTCTTCTACACAAAAGCTGTAGCAAAAATTACTTTGTCAATTGAAGTATTAACCAAAGTGAGCCCAGATAAGCAAAAACCACAAAGACACTAAGAATGTTTTTGCTAGCCCCACCTCCCTGCTTCCAGCAAACTGAAAAAAACGAGTTCAGTTCCCTGACTTACAGACCTATCTCTTGGAGGGTCTGTAATTCACTGTGAGATACTATATTTTGAAACACTTCTTTTAGAGTAAAAGTGGAATAAGGACCTTAGTTTATCAACTCCAAGGGCCTCAGGAATTTAATTTATACTCTCCTAGGGCAATTTAATTGCTGATCCTGCCTAGACCTAAGCCCTATTTTAAGAATATTTGTTAAAAAATGGTTTCATAACAAGAAAACTCGAGAGGGACAGTCAGCAAACGTGGAAGCTCTAGAACCGGTTCTTGAACTACCTCGTTAATCACGGCACTTATCTTTCCACTGCATGTGCATTCTTGTGATTTGTTAGTTTAATTAAAATGAAAATAATACTACTGTATTTGTGTACAAGGAGAATAGATTATTAATAACATTTATATAGTGTTTTACTGATTACAAATCTAACATCAGTACATTAGACCCTCATGCCTGTATGATGTTATGGTAAGAATATATATAAATGTGAAAACAAAGCATGAGAGAGAGCTAGTGAATTGGCCAAGTTCAGAAAATATATAAAAACATCAAAACTAGGTGTTCTTTACTGTAGAGCCACTGTTTTTTTTGTTTGTTTGTTTGTTTGTTTGTTTGTTTTGTATTTTTCTGAAGCTGGAAACGGGGAGAGACAGTCAGACAGACTCCCGCATGCGCCCGACTGGGATCCACCCGGCACGCCCACCAGGGGCGACGCTCTGCCCACCAAGGGGCGATGCTCTGCCCCTCCGGGGCGTCGCTCTGTCGCGACCAGAGCCACTCTAGTACCTGGGGCAGAGGTTAAGGAGCCATCCCCAGCTCGCCCGGGGCATCTTTGCTCCAATGGAGCCTCTGCGGGAGGGGAAGAGAGAGACAGAGAGGAAGGAGAGGGGGAGGGGTGGAGAAGCAGATGGGCGCTTCTCCTGTGTGCCCTGGCTGAGAATCAAACCCCGGACTTCACGCCAGGCCGACACTCTACCACTGAGCCAACCGGCCAGGGCCGAGCTACTGTTCTTTTTAATATACTTACCATACAACACAAAAGTTTTGTTATTTTAAAAGAAAAATGTTTGTTCAGCTACAAAGTTAAACGTTTTTCTAAGTGAAAATAATTTTCTGAGTCTTCTTAATTGCAAGAATTGTCAAGCACTTTTGAAGAGCATTCTCAAACTGTTGGCTGTGCAGAACAAACCAGAGAATTCTGCAGGCTTTTTTGTAAAACTAAAGGGCAATGGGTTATTTCCATACCTTTTGGCAAATTCCAGATTTTTGACTCAGACCATTTTAAATTTCTGAGTAAATTGAATAAAAATGAAAGTGAAGACTCAATTGATAACACTGAGAGGAACTGGAGCAATAATACCAACAACAAAAACTGCAGTCTAATATATGCTTTTATTTTGTGCTGCATTTCTGCTGTGTAGAGGCAAATTAATGACCTCCCAAAGATGTCCATACCACAACCCCCAGAACTTGTGAATATGTTTCTTTACACAGCAAGAAGACTTTGTGTCCTGAGACACGACATCATCCTGAATCATTCTCATTGACTCAATGTGTCACATGTGCTTAAAAGCAGAGAACTCTTCTAGATAGGATCAGAGATAGAGATGTGAGCAGGATCAGAGGAATATGAGGTTCCTGGCTTTTAAGATGGACAAAAGGGGCAATGAACCAAGGAAGACAGGTGGGCTATAGAATTTGGGGGGGGGGAGGAAACAGAGTCTCCCATAGAGCTTTTATAGAACATAGCCCTGCCCTGCCCACACCTTGATTTTAGCACAGTAGGACCTTTGTAGGACTTCTGAATGATAGATCTTAAGGATAATAATTATTGTTTCAAGCCGTATATTTATGGTAATTGGTTATAACAGCAATAACAACAGACACTAATATATGTTCTTAATATTACTGACTTTACTGAATTGACTGTATAGTGCTCAAAGTTGCATCCTATTATTTTGAATGAAATCCACAAATTGCATTAGAAAAATAATATGAAAAGTATTTATATACTAGATATATAGAAAAATACTACAACGAAGCTATCAGCAATTATCATTGATTGAAACTATTCTTTTAATTACTTGTTTTGACTGAATTTTTAATACTCTTCTTAGAATGAAATTGTGTTTTCATGGACAGTTTGATATCACATCTTCTCTGAGAACTAAAAAACCATTGAGTGTTTATTTTATGACTAATATTATTTAAATTATTATTTTTTCTTTTTATGGAATTTGATGATTATATTTTATTTAAAAAGCAATGATTTTGACATCATATATACTGTTTCTATAGAAGTACCAAGATTAGCCCTGGCCGGTTGGCTCAGTGGTAGAGCGTCAGCCTGGCGTGCGGGGGACCCGGGTTTGATTCCCGACCAGGGCACATAGGAGAAGCGCACATTTGCTTCTCCACCCCCCCCTCCTTCCTCTCTGTCTCTCTCTTCCCCACCCGCAGCCAGGGCTCCATTGGAGCAAAGATGGCCCGGGCGCTGGGGATGGCTCCTTGGCCTCTGCCCCAGGCGCTAGAGTGGCTCTGGTCACGGCAGAGCAATACCCCGGAGGGGCAGAGCATTGCCCCCTGGTGGGCAGAGCGTAGCCCCTGGTGGGTGTGCCGGGTGGATCCGGGTCTGGTGCATGCGGGAGTCTGTCTGACTGTCTCTCCCCGTTTCCAGCTTGAGAAAAATACAAAAAAAAAAAAAGTACCAAGATTGATAATCTCTCACAATGACATGATATAAAAATATGTGGAGTAGTGTGGCTGGCTACTTGGTCAGTTTGAGTTAAATTGGCCTTCTGCAATATAATGAACTGTTAATTTTTAAATTCTAGTAAAGCAGTGTCTCTCATGTGAGGATTTTGATTAAGAAGGTTTATTTGTCATTTGGCCTTTCTGTCAGAATTTTTGATAAGTTAAACTTGTATAACACTTAAGAAGAATATTGAAAATGATCAATAAAACTGGAGGCCACAATAACATTTATAGTTACTCTTGTGTATCACATTTATGGAGGATTTCACATCTTCATATAATATATGCTTGACTGGGCTGGCTCACTGCTCACTGGTTGTGTACAGCTCTTGATCCACTTTAATTCTGCTTTGAGACTATAATGAAGTGAACTGAACATTTCACATGACACATTTTCAACAATATAAACAAACACATAAAACAGTTTGTTCCAGGACATTGACATACCACTTACACTCTTTTCACTCCTTACACTGATGAAATTCAAAAATATGTGGAATAAGCTACTGCTCCTGGCAAATTTATATAGATTTAAAAACTATAATTTAATAATTTTTTTAATAAAAAACAACTATACTATGCTGTGCTCTATAGCTTCAATTTAAAGAGAATTTAGTTAATTTCATTGGTTTTTGTGTTGCAAAAACTCAATTTTGTTTTCATTCATCTAAAGTGTGCCTGCCTTGGGGTATTCCTTCATGCTAAGTAAATTAAGAGGACACTCATTTATAAAGTAGGATGCTAATGAATTAATGCACACCGAGAAATGTACTACCTTCCAGTCTGCAATAATGAAAATATCTAGTCAGAGTTTTCTCATCTCTAAAGAACAGAGTACTTGGAAAGGAGATCTAACAAATAGAGAAGACTGCTTCAGTGAGCATAGCAGAGTCTTTCAAAGACAAAACTGCAAGGGTTTTCTGGTCTAATTCCCCACAGGCAGATAATCACAGTCTAAAAATGTTAAACCCAGAGTATGCAGGAAGGCCTGAGTAATTCAACAGCAGCATGAAATATTTATAATGGTTGACTTTTTACCCATAACCAAGTTATCTACTGAGAGTTAATCAAGAGTTGAATGAGAATGACATTAAAAATTATTTAAATGCCTTCTAGTGGGTAGTTTACCAAAGCAAGCATGGACTTAGTATACTTTTAAAAGATCTTTTTAATCAGAGAAAAATTTATTAAAACCCAGACTTGTGATCATGATGATGGCATAAATAATTGAAAGACTTACATTCGTATGTTGAATTGGCAGTATCACACACCAGCTATTTTAAATTTGCATTTGTGGATCTCTAAACTACACATAAAACAAAATTGAACTGTTTTACTTTAATACCTAGTATCCTGCCCTAGCCCGGTGGCTCAGTTGGTTAGAACGCTGTTCTGATGCTCCAAGGCTGCAGTTCAATCTCTGGTCAGGGCACACACAAGAATCAACTAATGAATGCAAAGATAAGTCGGACAAATTGATGTTTCCCTTTCTCCCTTTTTCTCTCTCTCTCAAACCAATAAAAAAAAAATTTTTAAGACCACTAATATCTAGTATCAGCACACTTGATAGCTTAGAATGTTTATCTCCACCATGAGAATATCTAAAGGTAGATCAGAGCACTTTCTTGACCAATGTGTAAACTTACCTCTGGGTATTTTTTCATGTCTTAGATTCTAAGAATATATATCTACCATGTTATACTAACTTTTAAATGTAATGCGTTATAACTGATTAGTTTATAGTTCAACCATATTAGTTTTATATTATTCTTGCTGACATAGGAAAGTAAAGAAAACCAGTTTTCTCAATCTACTATCTGTTATGCCTCCTTCCGATTATAAAATGCTCATGTCATGCGCCTGTTGCCTTCAAAGACATTGATAAGCCAAATTCCATCCCCACCTCCCCTGCCCTTATTCACAAAACATGCCTGCAACTGCCAAAAAAACTATTTTTAATCTTTAATTTTTCTAAAGTTTTGCAAACATAAAACCACAGTATGAAGCAACACTTACATATTCTGTCCTCTGCTTGACTCTAATGTGAGCATTCCTTTTACTGGAACCACTGCAATCTCTTTACAGGATTTGTAAAATGGTCTAGTCTCACTAGCAACTCAGTCTAATAATGATAGCTAACTCGCATTTTCCCTGCTCTTACAATGCATCATATCATGTATAAACTTCATATGTACATGTTCATTTATTTTACAGACAAGAATCAAAAGGTTGAATGATGTTAAGTATTATGTCCAAGCTACTACGTAGCAGAGTCTATTGGGACCACATTCCAGTTTGGGGCTCTAACGTTTACTCTATTACCATAGTCAAATGACCTTACAAAGGATACAAAGAAGCACATTATAAATAACTTGAGACAAATTAAGACAAAAGCCTACTAAAATATCTCAGGTATCTGCCTCTACTCTAGAATTTAATCTCAGTGTTTCAATCGTAGAGATCATTTTAAAACAAAACTCTGACAGTACCAGTCCTCCCACCCAGATCTTCCAGTGGCTCCCCACGTCTCTCAGAGGTGGCTGTCCATGTACACTGCTCTTTGAAGTGCTCTGCAACCTGGCCTCTTCAGCGCTCTGACGTCGCTTCCTACTCCACTCCACTCTTTTGTTCACTACACTCCAGCCATGTTGGTCTCATGCCATTCCTTAAGCACAACAGGCATTGTCCTACCTTTGTACTGGCTGTTTTCTCTGTCTAGAATACTCTGACCCCAGACACTGGCGTGGAGAATAGCTTTAATCTCTTCCACACAACTCTTGCTCAAATAGTACCTTCTCCGTGATGCTAAATAATCCTATTTACATTTACGACCCCACCCCACCCCACATTCCTGTGAATCCCTGGCATTCTCAATACTCTCTTCCCTCTTCTTTGTTATTTTTAGCATTTATCACTACATACTTTTAAAAAATATTTACTTTTTATAATCCACTTTGTTCTACTGGATTGCAAGCTCCATTAGGGCAGCATTCTGTTTTGTTTTTTGGACGACAATCTGTATATCAAATGCCAAGGACACATATAGTTACTCATTAAATATTTTTTAAATGAATAAATGATCTCAGCCTCTTTGTAACCAAATGGCAAACACAGGTTTGGCTGCCTGCTGTGAGGAAAGCAAGGCTTCTCAGACAAGTGCTGGTGCAAAAGGAAAGAGGTTTATTTATTTGTTTATTTTTTCAGAATAAATCTTTTTTTTTTATTTTATTTTTAATGGAGCAACATCAATAAATCAGGATACATATATTCAAAGATAACATGTCCAGGTTATCTTGTCGTTCAATTATGTTGCATACCCATCACCCCAAAGTCAGATTGTCCTCTGTCACCTTCTATCTAGTTTTCATTGTGCCCCTCCCCCTCCCCCTTTCCCTCTCCCTCTCCCCCCTCCCCTCATAACAACCACACTCTTATCAATGTCTCTTAGTCTCACTTTTATGTCCCACCTACCTATGGAATAGGAAAGAGGTTTATTCAAGTGCCAATACCTGGGAGAATGGTGAATTTCCATCTCAAAGACCATCTCCCCTTCCTGCTCAAGCCCTAGGTTCTTATAGGGATAGAGCGAGCAGGGCTTTTTTCTCCCCTATCCAAGTATCTTGCTAGCTTTGAGCTTGCTCGGGCTCTGTCCATTTATCTCTCTAGCTTTTGGTGAGGTTGGTGTAAGAACCTCCCCCTTTTCCATCTTGGCCAATGGGGGAGACTCCCCAGCACTCCCTGATTGTCTGCAGTAACACCTCCGCTCCATATATTTTCTGGGTTCCCATAATGCAGCCAAAATATTTTTAGCATTTATTTATATTGTTTTCTGATGTCTTCATAAAAAGATCTTCACATAGATTCTTTTTTGTCATACTTTCACCATTTAGAAGTTACTAGATACAGTGATGCCATCTAACTGGATAACAATTAGAGTCTCTGCACTAATTTCTGTGAGCCAGGATCTTATAAATTTTCGGTGCTATTTTTTGGGAATGGAGGATCAAAATGTAATTTAAATAAGGGAGATTTTAAAAAGAATGTACAGATTGTAACAATATTATAGAAAACAAACTTAACTACTTTTTTTTTAAATCATGGATTGAAACAGAGTTACTCACTTTATATATGTGACCACTTCAAAAATAATTCTGCTAAAGTTATTAAAATAATTCTGAAAAAAAAAAGAAATTCTGTAGTAACTTGTACAAGGAGAGTGTAGAATAAACTGTATTTATCCATTATAAATGTACAAACTCAAAGCTTCTATTTTTCTAAAGATAGTGACTATTTTTCATTTGAATTGTAGGATTTTAGTATGAAGCTATTTGGGGCCAAATAAGATTTTTACTTTCTAATAACACAAAGAAATAAAACATACTGCTCTGAATCTTATTTAATCCTAGCTGCTAGTAAGTCATTTGAGATTATACTGCCACATGGGAGATTCACTTTTAATTTTGGGTATGGCTGATCAATATCATTGTTAAATATTTTCTGAGATGAATTTATTCCTAATTTTTAAGATCATTTTTATTCCATAATATTGGATTTTAAAATTTATAATGATATTATACCTCTGTTACTTTATTGGTTGCCTAGTTTCTGAATTGTTTTTAGAATTGGAGTATTCATTTTCCACAGTGGATTTTGAAGTTTTTAAAAAGTCTCATTGCTCGATTCTCCTATGGTAAAGATATGGGCACATAATTCAGATTTTGCCAATCAGATATTTCTATCCCAGACTTTAAACTTGAAACAGTAGCAGAGAGATTTGGGGTCACATGATCCCTACTTGGTGATGAAAAGCATTGGTGGCAATAGCAGAGTCACAGTTTCCAAAGTCAGTAGTAGTAACAGACGGAGCACCAGAGTCTGGAGTGGGTGAGGTAGGCAACAGGAGTGGATGTGACTGGAATCATCACCAATCTTTTAAGGTCACTCCATCCCTCTCATTACAATTTTTGTTTGTTTGTTTTTAGTTTAAATCAACTAGAATCAGTTTCTGTTTCTTACTTCTAAAAAACTAATAAATGTGTATTAAAAGTAAGTATAATCACTAACAGTAACTGTTTCATATATCTATGTACTAAAATGTTTGTAAGCTATATTTATGTCACTTCTCCTAAGATTACAAACATGTTCCATCGATGACTTTTAATTTTATTATTTACTAAGAATCAACTTAGTAAGATTAAGTAAAACAATGTACAAAGAATGTAATATGTGATTATCTGTCTTAATGCACTCACCAATATGATTGTAGAGCAAAGGCAGTCCTCACACAAAGTTTTATAAAAACACACAAATATATAGGGTAATCAGAATTTAATTTCTCAAAACTGTGATCACTCTTAATATTATAGACAATTAGCTCCTATTTTCTTCAAATATTGTGACCTTTTTTTTTTTGCTCTTGACTTGTATAAGGTCCTCATATACTTTGGTTTGAACCCCTTATCAGATATGTAACTTGCAAATGTTTTCTCCTATTCCACAGGTTGCCTTATTTTTTAATTAATATTATATATTGATTATAAATTAAATATGTTCTTAATTCTTCATATACCCTTAAGGATGTACTTTATTTATTTTATTTTTTTAATTTTTATTTTTTGTATTTTTCTGAAGCTGGAAACGGGGAGAGACAGTCAGACAGATTCCCGCATGCGCCCGACCGGGATCCACCCAGCACGCCCACCAGGGGGCGATGCTCTGCCCCTCCGGGGGGTCGCTCTGCTGCAACCAGAGCCACTCTAGTGCCTGGGGCAGAGGCCAAGGAGCCATCCCCAGCGCCCAGGCCATCTTTGCTCCAATGGAGCTTCGGCTGCGGGAGGGGAAGAGAGAGACAGAGAGGAAGGAGGGGGGGAATGGAGAAGCAAATAGGCGCTTCTCCTATGTGCCCTGGCCGGGAATCGAACCTGGGTCCCCCACACGCCAGACCGTCGCTCTACCGCTGAGCCAACCTGCCAGGGCCAAGGATGTACTTTATTTTATTCAGTTTAGTTGACTGTTAAAGACAAATCAGTGTTGAGAATAGATTATATAATGGTTAGTTAACTGTGTTACATTTGATGTACAGTGAATATTTTCATAGAACCCATAGGTATATGTCCATTTTGTTGCAGACTGCCCAATAGTCCACATATATAGGGCAAACCAGTAATGTATAATGGGAATGTTTCACAGAAAAATAATTTGAACTATGTTGTTATTTTTTTTAAAGAAAAACTTTAAATTATTTGATAATATCTGATTAACATGTTCTATATTGTGATCATTTACAGAAATTTTGTCTAAAATTCATTAACTTACTAAATTAGGTGTCTTTAGCTTCCTCAAAATTTAAATAATAGAGTTTGATTAATGAATATTTAACTTTTCTTCCAACTTCAGAACTTTATAAATTAACAGTAAAATTACTTTTTGCTTCTCTTCTTTCCAACCAAAATTAAAGTTAATCCTACATATATAGTAAAATGTTGCCTAGACTATAGTGAATAAACAAGTTAAATAGATAGTATATACACAAAAATAATGTAGTTAAAAATAAGCTAGCTCAATATTTTAAATTTATCTCTATTATTTACAGATAAAATTTATATCTTATAATTATTTGAGATGCTGTAAAACTATTCTTCAAAGAAATCAAACATACTTAAAAGAATCAATAAGTATTTCTTTGAAAAAAAGTGATATACATGTTTTTCTGTCACCTGCCAATTAAAAAAAGCGGTGTTCAATATTTTTATCATGAAAATATAACATATATTTTGCTATTTTAATTTTTGGACAGTGGAAAAAACTGTCATTGATTCAGTAAAATCAGTTTTTCATGATGGCTATACTAAATAAAATTTATATATTATGATTTCTATTCAAATTTTTTATGTATATTTGTTCATTTCTGAATAACAACTTAGGATAATACTGCTAATAGGAGAAAATTAAATAATTTTCTAATATGTATAATGAAAGATTGAAGATTAAGTAGTACATTACCTTGGGCATCTGGGAAATCCATTTTGTGTTGTTATTATTTTATTTTCCTGACTAATTCAATCCTGATAGACCAGAAAAAAATAAGTTTAAATAGCAAAAGAATATTCTAAGTGATATAATCTACAACTTTAGTGCTGATAAATTCTTGTTGGTTTCCACTTTTTTATTTTTTATGCTCAGTGTCATTCAGGGTTTTAAAAATCCTCATCTCTGCTTGAACATATTATTGATTGTTTCAATTTATGGGAATGAACCATATATATAAATCAAATGTATTATGAAATTTCAAAATGATCTTATACTAACCTAATCACAAAATTAATAAGTGATTAGATGTACTTTGTTTTAGTGTTAGGATAACAAAATTCAAAAATGTCTTCTAGCCTAATTTCCAAACTAGTGAATGTTCTGATTTATGACATCATGATGATGGGTTTCCTACGTTATACACTGCATTTGAGAGAGTGTAAGCATACTGAGTTTTCATACACCAGTCCCCTGGGTCAGTCTGAAAAGATTCTTGGGGCAGATCTTGGAAATGCGGCATAAGGGAGAATGTTAGTTATGCAAGGCATTCACAAATGTATGTAGTGCCACTTACTGACATCTACAAAGAATCCATTTTATAAATTGTCAAAGAAGCCATTGTGACGGAGTGACACCAGAGGAGAGCTGTCAATTCTATTATTACATTGACATTCCACACACGCTGCTTTCAGATGGAGCCCTTAATGAACTTACTCTCCCTTTTATTCTCCCTGCACCATTTAAAGTTGTCTTCCTTATTTGCTCTTCAAAAAGACATCAGTTGATGTGAAGGCATTGGACAAATGCGCCCTACCAGAGGCCATCCTTGTTCATTGATGAAACACCTGGGGTACAGCCTTACTGGCACCTCTTTTGCTCAAAGATGCCACAATGATCTCTACAGAGACTATGACATCTCCCAGGGTATTGTCAATCAAACGTTTAAGGGTTAACAAGAACGACAAGAAAAAGTGTGTTTTAAGCAAGACAAGAAATAGCCCTGTAATTCTATTTGTGAAAAGGAAGAAGAACAAGGCATTGTCTTTATCTGTGGAGCACAACACCCAGCTCCTGGATGCTTTTGACAATGCAAAACAAAGAGCACATGCCTTAACCCGAAACTGAGGGTTGGATACAAGCTGGTTGTTCATCCTTTTAGGTTGTCCATTGTTCTCCTAGCCAATGGGGTCATATGTGCTAAATAGGCATCCAATGGAAAGTGCCATACCATCCTTATTCGTTTGTTTAGGCCATTCTTATTGTTATATGTCCCTGAAGCTTGAATTTCCCAGGTAGTCGTCCTGCTATTTTGCCTGCTGTGAATCCTCTATGAAGATGACAGACAGGAAGAGATGGCTAACTTTTGTTCTCAGAGGTGTCTTGTTGTGCTTAGCCTGTGACTGACAGCTGTTGGGAAGCAGCGGGACAAGGAGATTTTTACATATGTTTACTGTCTTGAAGATTCTCCACTCCTTCCCACATTAACTATTGTCATTCATAGAAGAACTAAAATTCCTGCTCTTTCACTGTCGCTGCCACAGAGCTATGTATGGATGTAAACTATGACGTGACCATTATATGAGAAATAAGAAGTGGATCAGGGTCAGTGATAGTGGAATGCTGTAATAGTCTAGTTATTAAAATATAAACATTCTTAACATTCTTAACAAGATATTTCATCTTACACTACTCTTTGTATGAAGCTGAAAGCTTAAACACTGTATATTTTCAATATGATATCAGTAAAATGAGGTCTAATTTAGAAATTATTACATTATGATTCAACTGTTTTGATTTAAATCTTTTTTGATTGCTTATTACAATGGGTATTACCTTATTTCTTAATATAGCCCTAAACTGGTTGAGTGGAACTAAGACTTCTGTGGCAATTAATTTCCAAGATACATAAAGAACACATACAACAAATATTAAAACAACAAACAACTCAATTAAAAAATAAGCAGAGGACATGAATAGACATATGTCCAAAGAAGATATACCAATGGGCAACAGATACTTTAATGAGATATTATGGTAAGACCTTCAGATTGATTATTAGCAGAAATCTTAATAGATAACAAGTATTGGCAAAGCTGTAGCGAAAAAGTAACCCTCATGTACGACTTGTGAGATTGCAAACTGGAGTACCCGCCATGACAAATGTTAGGGTGGTTCCTCAGAAAAACTAAAAATAGGACTGTCATACGATCGAACATTTCTACTTCTGGGTAGCTATCTGTAGAAAATGAAAACACTAATTTTAAAATATAGTCATCCCTATGTTCATTTTAGCATCATTTACACTAGCCAAGATACAAACATATGAAAGCAACCTAAGTGTTCACTGGTAGATGAATAAAGATGTGAGAAATATATATATATATGTATATATATATATATGTGTGTATATATATATTTCTGTATAAATATATATATTTATAAGCCATAAAAAAATAAAATCTTGACATTTCCATTTGTAACATAGATGGACCTAAAGAGTATTATGCTGAATAAAATAACTCAGACAGAGAAGGATAAATATTGTATGATTTCACTTATATGTGGAATCTAAAAAACAAATAAACCAACAAAACAAAACAGAAACAAAAGAAACACACTCAGGTACAGAGAACAAACTGATGGTTACCAGAGGGGAGATTGTGAAAGGATGAGTAAAAATTTGAAAGGGAATGAGAAATCCAAACTTTCAGTTATAAAATAAATAAATCACAGGACATAATATACAGCGTAGAGAATATAGTCAATAGTATCATAAGTTACTATGGTGAAAGATGGTTACTAGATTCATCATGGTGATTACTTTGTAAGGTATATAAATATTGAATAATTATGTTATACACCTGAAACATATAATATGGTATATCAACTATACTTTCATTAAAATTTTCTGGCAGTAAGCTCACAGACTCATCTACAGTTTTTCATTTTTAAATAGTAATTTTTTGTGTGTTTGTTTTATTTGCTGCATATTTGCTGATACAGATTCCATACTTCATTTCTTCACTATAATCTACATTTCACTTCAAATACGATAGTGTAATAAAATCTAAGGTTTACATAAAACATCAGCACAGAAATTATATTACAGAAGTTCCATGAATAAAAGAAGAAACCTAATTGATGGAATCCTCATCCCCTTTGTTATATAACGCTTTCTGAAAATTATTTTACTGTGCCATATACTTTATTTAATGTAAGTGGTTTCTATAAAGCCATTGAAAAACTTTGTCACTTACTGGCTTTCAGATGATGAGATTTTAAACCCTTTAACTCAGAGCCTATATTTGACAGTAAAGACTGAAAGTTAAGACTAAAACACAACTAAACTTCTTAAATTAAAAAAAAAAAAGATTAAATTCTGTGTAGCCAGAGGAAAAAATAAGTATGTCTTTATATACAGAAATATTTCTAAGTGAATATGAACTATTAAAATATATATCAGCTAAAAAAACCAAGTCTCAAATTTAAAATAGTTACTTTTTTCTTTTTAACTAACTAGCTATATTAATATATTTTTATATATTTAACTAATATTTACATGTTATATATATTTATATATATGACATATATAAAACAAAATAATTTTATTTGTGAGATTCACCAATAAAATTATCTAAAACATCTTACTGTTTTAAGGAGAACTTTAAATACTTTTGTAAAAAGAAAAAAAATTTTTTTTTTCTACTACTCTCTTAGGTTTTCTGACTGGAGCACTATATATTGGAGTATGTCAAAAGACAGATTAAAGAAAATTATACAGGTTTACTTAATAGGAATTTTATGTGACATGGATCATTTATAAGAAAATGAAGACCAGAAGAAATGGTTAAGCCTGAGCATCATGATTGATGAACAGCAGAAAGTCATGAAAAGATATAAGACAGAAGGGTATGAGCTAAGGTAGTGAAGTGTGAAAACGGCAATGCCTGTTCCTTCAGATTCCTCTTGGCATCCCCTCCACTTTGGAGACAAGGATGCTCCTCCCCTCTGGGTATAAGGTAAAGATGCTCCTCCCCTCTGGGTATAAAGTAAGGATGCTCCTCCCCTCTGTATATAAGGTAAGGATGCTCCTCCCCTCTGGGTATAAAGTAAGGATGCTCCTCCCCTCTGGGTATAAGGTAAGGATGCTCTTCCCCTCTGGGTATAAGGTAAGGATGCTCCTCCCCTCTGGGTATAAAGTAAGGATGCTCCTCCCCTCTGGGTATAAAGTAAGGATGCTCCTCCCCTCTGGGTATAAAGTAAGGATGCTCCTCCCCTCTGGGTATAAAGTAAGGATACTCCTCCCCTCTGGGTATAAGGTAAGGATGCTCCTCTCCTCTGGGTATAAAGTAAGGATGCTCCTCCCCTCTGGGTATAAGGAGGGTACTTCTCACATGAGTCTTGTGACCTAATTGAGGGGAAAAGTAGAAATTAGAAAATTCTTCCTGAACCTGACTTTTCTCAAGTTCCTTCAGCTTAAAATGCTCAGTATGTCCAGTGACCATGTTTTAGGGTAGCATGTTCTGAATGACAGCACTTCAAAACAATAATTGTAAGTTATTTTAATTTTTTTAAACAACTTTGACCTCTTAAGCTCACATGACATGGGACAAAAGATTTTTTGTGCAAAAATTTTTTTAAAAAACCTGATTGGAGTATCACCTTGTTATGTAAGTATTATAATCTATGGAATATCATCAGTAAGAAACTTATGATTTTTGTCTAAATATTATAAGAATCACCTCCTATTATTTTATAATTTCATCTGTATAAGAACATCATGATAAATAATCCAACAATCTTTATTTTAAAAAGAACACTTTAATATAGGTAAAGCATTAGTTAAATTCAATGATAAAGTTTCATGTGAGAAACTATTCTTTATATTATATTTTGAATGTCAAATTTACATAAGTCTGTTAGTCAATCATCTGTTTTCCTAGCAAAAATATAATGACACAGTAGTGTTGTATTATTGCCAATACAGTAAATAAACAAACAAACAAAAAAACATCCTCACGCTTACAGAGCTTATATTGTACTACAAGGAGATAGTAACAAATCAATAATGTGTATGATTAGTTGGTAGAGAAGTAAAATAAAGCATAAAAGAATGCAGTTGTTCTAAAAATTGTGATCAGAACAGCTCAGGTAGCACATTACCTTCTTTGAACCACATCAAAACAAGTAAACAAATGAACAGAAATGAACACAATTATAGCAGAGGGATGAGCATATAAAAGTCCTTAAGGCTGTACTACTTTACAGTCCACCAACAAAAAACTGAAAATAGAACTACCTTATGACCCAGGAATCCCTCTACTGGGTATATACCCCCAAAACTCAGAAACATTGATACGTAAAGACACATGTAGCCCCATGTTCATTGCAGCTTTGTTCACAGTGGCCAAAACATGGAAACAACCAAAAAGCCCTTCAATAGATGACTGGATAAAGAAGATGTGGCACATATACACTATGGAATACTACTCAGCCATAAGAAATGATGACATCGGATCATTTACAACAAAATGGTGGGATCTTGATAACATTACACAGAGTGAAATAAATAAATCAGAAAAAAACAAGAACTACATGATTCCATACATTGGTGGCACATAAAAATGAGACTAAGAGACATGGACAAGAGTGTGGTGGTTACGGGGGCGGGGGGGGGAGGAGGGAGGGCGCGGGAGGGAAGGAGGAGAGGGGAAGGGGGAGGGGGAGGGGCATAAAGAAAACTAGATAGAGGGTGACGGAGGACAATCTGACTTTGGGAGATGGGTATGCAACATAATTGAATGACAAGATAACATGGACATGTTTTCCTTGAATATATGTACCCTGATTTATTGATGTTACCCCATTAACATTAATAAAAGTTTATTTAAAGAAAAAAAGTCCTTGAGGCAACAGTCTATCTGGCTTATTTCCAGAAGAATGAGGGTATAGCTGAAATTGCCAAGGCAAAGATAAGAAAAGAAGAGAATAAGATCAGAGAAGAAGAAGTCAGGTTATGTAAGGGTTTATAAAACATTCTATAAATGTCTGTTAAATTTTTTTTAAAATTTTATTTAAAAAGTTAAATTTAACAGGGTGACATTGATTAATAAAAGGACATAGGTTGTAGGTAAACAACTCTATAGCATTTAACTGTTGACGATGTTGTATACCCATTACCCAAGTCAAATCATTTTCTGTCACCTTATATCTGTCCCTATTTACACTCTTCTCCCCATTCCCCCCCTCCCATCCCCTCACTCTGGTAACCACTTTACTTTTGTCTATGGCCATGAGTCTCAGTTTTATATCCCACCTATGTGTGAAATCATATAGTTTTTAACTTGTTCTGATTTACTTATTTCACTCAGTATAATGTTCTCATGGTCAATCCATGTTGTCATAAATGGCAATATGTCATTATTTTTTAAACGTTACTCTGAATGACATGAAAAGTCATTGAAGTGGTTTGAGCTGATAAAAGAAATGATCAAATATGCATTTTTAAAACCATCAATGCTTGGTGAACAAACTGGATAAATAATACAAAGCCTGAAGCAGGAAGACAAGTTAGTAGACTTTTGCGATATTGTTGGCTGAGATGGTGATGGCTTGAAGGTCATCGCAGGGGAAAAGGTGAGAAACATCCAACTCGAGACATACAGTGTGTCCACAAAGTCATGGTGCACTTTTGACCATCACAGGAAAGCAACAAAAGACAATAGAAATGTGAAATCTGCACCAAATAAAAGGAAAACCTTCTCAGTTTCTGAGGATGATGTGGCAGCATGTGCGCATGTGCAGATAATGACGTAACATTGTGTATATAATGGAGCAGCTCACGGCCATGCCAGTGGAGATGTGGATGGTACAGAGGAAAGTTCAGTGTGTTCTGTAGCTCACTAAATTAGAATCCGTGACCAAAGTGCAACGTGAATGTTGGCGCGTTTATAACATAGCGCCACCACATAGGAATAACGTTACTTGGTGGGATGAGCAGTTGAAGGAAACCGGCAGTTTGGTGGAGAAACCCCGTTCTGGTAGGCCATCAGTCAGTGACGAGTCTGTAGAGGCTATACGGATAGCTACCTAAGGAGCCCTAAAAAATCTGTGCGTGAGCCCACATCGAACTGCACTGAATAGGTATGAAACTGGGAGAGTTTTCCTTTTATTTGGTGCAGATTTCACATTTCTATCATCTTTTGTTGCTTTCCTGTGATGGGTCAAAAGTGCACCATGACTTTACAGACACACTGTATTTTAAATTACAACCAATAGTACTCCTGATAGTTTCTACATGTAGTATGAGGAGGCAAGTATTTCCCCTAAGATTCACCTAAGCCAGTGCAAGGATGAAGCTGTCATTAACAGCTTTTGGACAACTGGGTGAGGAGCAGGTTTGACAGGTAAAATGAGGAAATTGATTTAAGCATGTTATGTTGAAAATGCTTATTAGATAATTAGAGATATAAACTAATAGCTATATGAGGTTGGTGTTCATGGGAAAAGTCTGGGCTAGAATAACATCTGGGAGTTTATTTGCTATATAAACAATAGAGTTGATCTATAAAGACCAAAGAAAAAAATCACCCAAAGGATATATATTTTATATAAATAAAATTCAAGGACTGAGTACTGGTGAATTCCAGTTGTGGACAAAAATGAGGTTTTATGGAAAGTGACATCACAGGATAATCTAGTATAAATTCTTAACTGGGCAGATTATGGTGGGTAGTCATACCCCACACAAATAACTTCTTCAGTAAAAGGTTTATCTTTGCCTTAAGCCAAGTCCTGTCTATTGCTTCTGTGGATCTAGGTGAACAGACCTTTGAAATGCCTACATCAGACCTTTTAAGAGAAACCACCTTCAAGAGAACACATAATTTTAACAATATTGTAATCCAATCCCCACCTTGTTTTCTCTCACATTCATGTAATCATTATTACATCTCTTTCTTAATTATAAATGCATAAAAGAAGCAGCACACTGTCATTCTGGCCCTGGCTGGGTAGCTCAGTTGGTTAGATCGTCGTACTGATTTGACAGCAGGTTCGATCCCTAGCTAGGGCAATGTAAGAATCTATCAATGAATGTACAAATAAGTGGAAACACAAAGTGATGTCTCCCTCTCTCTCTTTTTACCCCCCCCTTCTCTCTCTCTTTAAAAAATCAATTTTAAAAAACCCACATTTTTGGCCCTGGCCAGTTGGCTCAGTAGTAGAGCATTGGCTGGACATGTGGAAGTCCCAAGTTCAATTACCAGCCAGGGCACACAGGAGAAGTGCCCATCTGTTTCTCCACCCTTCCCCCTCTCCTTTTTCTCTATGTCTTTCATTCCCTCCTGCAGCCAAGGCTCCACTGGAGAAAAGTTGGTCCTGGCGCTGAGGATGGCTCCATGGCCTCTGCCTTAGGCATTAGAATGACTCTGATTGCAGCGGAGCAATGCCTCAGAGGGGTTGAGCATCACTCCCTGGTGGGTATGTCAGGTGGATCCCAGTTGGGCACATGCGGGAATCTGTCTGCCCCCCCCCTCCCGCTTCTCACTTCAGAAAAATACAAAACATAAAAAAGCACCTTTTTTTTCTCAGACTGTTGAGATCTTGCTTGCAGACATATTTTCTGTTTAGCTCAAATACATTTTTTTATTAAAATTTTCTACAGGTTTAGACATTCTTATGTTGACACAGAATTCAGATGCCAAGAGACAAGAAATCAACAAAACAGACTCAAAAGGAATAGGCAGTGAAGAAGAAAAATTGCAAGAGAGGTGTCCTAAAAAGTTAAATCAAAACAGTGAGTGTTTCAAGGTAGAGGAATTGACCAGTTATATCAAGTGATTCTTACAGTTCAAGGAAAAAGGTGACTAAGAAATGACTATTGCCTTTAGCAATAGGGAGGAGCTTAGAAATTTGGACAAGAGTGCAATTTCATGTGCCTTGTATGGGGAGGGTAATAATTCAAGTGTTTTCAAAAGAGAATGGGAAAAATGGCATTAGCATTTTTGGACCTCTCCTTAAAGTAGTCATAGCAACTAAGATATCAAGACTATCTGCAGACAACGTTTACACTAAAATCTATTGATAAATTGATTGAAAAAGATCAGAGAGAAAAAACTAGAAATAATTTATACTATTACAACTCAATATGTTTATTGTGACTCCTCTTTCAAATAAATATACTCATCAATATAGTGTTTTTGTTTTATCTTAAGAATTTAACTTTTAAACAAAAGGAGATTTATTCTGATATTATGTGCTTTAAGAATATAATTACTGGGATAATATAATATATTAAGTAATAAAGCTAATTGTAACAACATTACAATATTTATTTTGTAAATAAAAAATTTAAACTAAAGTAAACTTAATTGTGTATACTATAATAATAGTAATATACTAAAATATAGATAGATGGATAGATGGATGGGACTGATGACATAGAAGGGAATGTTAACAGCAGTTGTCTCAGAATAACGAACAGTAAGTAAATTTGTTTTAATCTTGTTTACTTTTTTATGTTTTAAAATTTTTCTATAATAAATACATATAGTTTTCTCATTTAAAAAAGGAATATAATTTCAGAGGATTTTCATTGCTCTAAAATGAACTTCAGTTTTTTATTAAGAAAGCTACCACTCCAGGCTTATTTCACACAACTCTGCCTTCCTGGCATTGAACCCTGTCTACAGATCACCATAAATGAACTATTTTTAACATTCTGAAACGGGCCAATCGTGGCTCCGTTTGGTTGTTCTGCTGCCGCCCACCATGAAAGCTGGAACGCCCACTAGTGGGAGGGAGGGACCAGGTAGACCAGCACTTCAAAAGTGGGCAGTTTTTATAAAAAGGTTCGCCATCATGGTCCTAGTACTTGTTCTGTAATAACAAACAACAAGATAAATAAAGGGCAAGAAAAGGACAATAAAGGCTTATAGCTTGCTTTACTTTCTCATGCCCCAAGTCCAGAGAAGCAAAAACAAAATATATATGTTCTTTTTCTTATTAATTGCATTTATTAAGATGGCATTGGTTTGCAAAACCATATAGGTTTTAAGTGTATAACTCAATATAGCACCATCTGCACACCACATTGTACACACTCCATCCAAGCAAAGTCTCCTTCCTGTTTTCATTTCCTCCCCTTTGCCCGTCTGTACCTTGTCCTCACCCTTCCTACCCTCTTGCTATGGCCATACTGTTGTCTTTGTCTGTGTGTTATGTATATACGTCTTGGCTAATCCCTTCACCTTCTTTCATCCAGTCCCCTCAACCCCTGCCCCTCTGGAAGGTCTTCAACTCTTCCATGTGTCCATGCTTCTTTTTCTATATTGTTTATCAGTTTATTGTATTCACTCTGTTCCACATATAAGTGAGATCATATGACATTTGTCTTTCTTTGGCTTATTTCACTTAGCATAATATCTGTATACTTTCAAAACAACAGTTACCAATATGTATTTTCTATTTATTTTCATACATTTTTCACTCTTGCCTTGAGCTGCTTAGGATAGGAACTGGAATTGTTTTACTCATTTCTGTAAACTGGCATGAGAGAAGTGTTTAAAAATATATATATTTTTAATAAATAAACACATGGATGACTGCTTTAATATCTAAAACATAGCTCATGTCCCTAAGACTCACAATTACAGAATCTAAAACAAAGTGCACAAATAATGATAAGACAAAGAAATAAAATGATTAATAACCACAGATAAAAGTGCAAATGTATCTCACAAATTACTTTTACTCTCTATTACTCATAAGAGAGACATTGTGATCTAAATCAAATCCTTAGCGTTCTGTTATTAAATGCCAAATACAAACACATATATGAGATATGAGATATAAATGTGGATAAGTAGAGATGGCCAGACCCCCAGAAAAAAAATGGTGAGGATAAAAGCAGATTGAAAAAGTGAGAGACATGAGTTATTGTTAAGAGTATAGGTTGACTGGGGCATTCTAGAAGTAACTGGCAGTACTTAGTAATATTAAGTAGGAGTATGCTCTTTGACCCAGGGATCACAGTTCTAGATTTATATCACAGAGAAATTCTCACATGGCCCTTATGAGAGCCAGTTGGCAAGTGCTGATTATGGCTTTCTCTGTAGTGGCAGGAATTCATGGGCACCTGGAAGAGTGGGTCACTAAAATGTGCACACACACGCTTGTGAAATATTATGTTATGCACCAAGGACAATATTACTCTAAGAAAAACAGGAAGCTATTGAAAGGTTTTCAATAAAATAGTGATGTGATTTAAATGAGTTTCAAAAGAAGCATTCTGAATTCTGTTTTTCAATGCACCAAAGAGGGCTAAAGCACTGAATTAGGGAGAGATGTTAGGCAACAGCAAGAGGTGATGGCAGATATGTGGAGAAGAAAAAAAAAATTCTTTATGTGCTGTGTCAAAAAAAAATCAAGAAGACAAATTGATTTTTAAAGTCTGGATTTGAGAAAATCAATCCATGCTCTAGAAAAAATAATTATGAGAATTGAAAGTGGTCAGGAAATCTTAAGACCTGAGAGTTGTGTTGTGCTTAGCAACATGAGTAATTGGAGACATTGAAAAGAGGGGTTTCAGTAGAGTGATGGTGTAAAAACTAATTGTACAACTCAAGAAAGAATGGAAAGTGAAGAATTAGAGAGAAATAGTACTGATAAACTTTAGCAGATATGTTCTGTGAAAAAATGGAGGTAATAACTGTAAGAATATACAGGATCAAGAAAAAGTATTAAAAGTTAATATAGCTTTGTGTGTTGGTAAGAAGGACTAAATAGAGAGGAAATATTTAATTATTCCAGAGAAGTTGGAAAATGATATTCACAAGTAGACAAGGAGAGTTGAAATAAATACAAAGGGGAGAAGTTAGTATAGAAAAGGACTACAAACGGCCTACTCAGTTACAGTGTGGAAGCAGAACGTATAAATAGACATACACATGGTACATGGGTGTAGTTTGAGAAAGGTCTTTTCTCACAATAAATAACTTTTCCTAATGAAAGAAGAAGCAAGGCGATCACCTATGAGTGAGTTTAGTGACGTGGTGTTGGAGATTTAAGAATAGAGAAGGCGGGTGTAAAATACAAATGAAAAGTTATAAGAGGATTATTGCACAAAGGAAACATATCCTTAGAAGTTATACATTTAAAGTGAGAGTAGTCAGCATGTTAGCTGATTTTTTTTTCCAGCCACATTCCTTTTCAAAAGTTCAGATGCAGAGAAGGCAGAATTTAATTCATTTAGATGTAAAGTTTTTCCAGGAGAGCACTAAAAACCAAAAGGGGGCAAATAATTGAGTGGAATTTGTAAGGAACTAATCATAATGCTGGCCTTAGGATCTAAAGAGATTAAGTGAAGACAAGAGACAGGAGAGAGATAGTGAAATATAGATTAATAAATTGTAAGTCCCAATGAATTTAAAGCATAGTATGTTGATATAGTATGTAAGCAGTTGTAAGACAGAAAATAAGAGTTAGAGAGAAAAGTATTCAAAATAGAAATTTTTTTTTTTAATTTTTATTTATTTTATTTATTCATTTTAGAGAGGAGAGAGAGAGGGAGAGAGAGACAGAGACGGGGGGAGGAGCTGGAAGCATCAATTCCCGTAAGTGCCTTGACCAGGCAAGCCCAGGGTTTCGAACCGGCGACCTTAGCATTTCCAGGTCGACGCTTTATCCACTGCGCCACCACAGGTCATTTTTGGTGATCATAAAAAAACTAATGTACAGGTCCTGGCCGGTTGGCTCAGCGGTAGAGCGTCGGTCTGGCGTGCGGGGGACCCGGGTTTGATTCCCGGCCAGGGCACATAGGAGAAGTGCCCATTTGCTTCTCCACCCCCACCCACTCCTTCCTCTCTGTCTCTCTCTTCCCCTCCCGCAGCCGAGGCTCCATTGGAGCAAAGATGGCCCAAGCGGTGGGGATGGCTCCTTGGCCTCTGCCCCAGGCGCTAGAGTGGCTCTGGTCGCGGCAGAGCAACGCCCCGGAGGGGCAGAGCATCGCCCCCTGGTGGGCAGAGCGTCGCCCCTGGTGGGCGTGCCGGGTGGATCCCGGTCGGGCGCATGCGGGAGTCTGTCTGACTGTCTCTCCCCGTTTCCAGCTTCAGAAAAAGAAAAAAAAAACAACTAATGTACAATCATGAGAATGAATGGCTGATATTGGGTCTGGGACAAGATTATTTTGGCAAGCAGAAGTCAAGTAACAGAACACCTGGAATATTGGAAGTGCCATCAGCATAGGTATTAAAATTGTCAAGAATTGTTACACACCTAATGCTAGAATATGACAGGAAATGAATTTAAATGAATTTTCTGTAGAACAAAGAAAGTGAGCAGAATGTTATTAGTCATGTTAGGTTAGCCTAGGCTATAAGAACAAGTTTTTGACTTACATTGTAACTCGTCTAGTTACCTGGGTGGAGCTTAATGGAGGGGTTAAGTGGGTCTTGCTCCACACAGACATTCAGGGAGTCAGGCTGACAGAGGTTATACCATACAGAGCACAGGGTTCTACATTTGCATCGAAGGGGAGAATGAAAGCTGGATGAGCCCTTGCCCAATCTTATTATTCTTTGGCCCATCCTATAGGTCGAACTAGTCACATGGCCTTCCCTAACTGAAAGGGTTAGCACAAATATATAGTAGCCCATAGATATTTGGTGAGCAATAAATGTCTCTGAGACACCTAGTATAAGATGATGACTGTAAAGGCAGATGGCAAATGGTTTGCTCTTCATACGTCTGCCATAACCATCTTTCTAACAAATAAATCTCACTATAGTTTTAGCCTACTGAGAAACATCTGGTGAGTATGTGTCACTATATATAAATTTCACCTCAATTAAGAAAACAACAACAACCCAGTGGCTCCTCAAAAACCTTAGGATACATTTCAAGCTCCTGGTTCTGGCCTTTTTGTTAAATAGTACATTTCGTTAATCTGGCCTTTTCCTACTTCTCCAGTTTCTGCTATTTGTCTGCTTTTTTATATCAGGGGTCCCCAAACTATGGCCCGCGGGCCGCATGCAGCCCCCTGAGGCCATTTATCCGGCCCCCGCCGCACTTCCGGAAGGGGCACCTCTTTCATTAGTGGTCATCCGCATCCTGTGCTCCTGGAGTCCCGTATGTGGCGGCATCGCTCACGTACAGTACTACTTCCAGTGACGCGGGACGCACGCGTCACGGCTCCGGAAGCGCGTCATATCACTTGTTGTGGCTAGCAGTGACAAATATGGAACCGGACATTGACCATCTTATTAGCCAAAAGCAGGCCCATAGTTCCCATTGAAATACTGGTCAGTTTGTTGATTTAAATTTACTTGTTCTTTATTTTAAATATTGTATTTGTTCCCGTTTTGTTTTTTTACTTTAAAATAAGATATGTGCAGTGTGCATAGGGATTTGTTCATAGTTTTTTTTATAGTCCGGCCCTCCAACGGTCTGAGGGACAATGAACTGGCCCCCTGTGTAAAAAGTTTGGGGACCCCTGTTCTATATCATACCTGAACCTCCTTTACCTCCTTTACGTGATCTGTCTCCTGTTGTCACAACATTTAGTGTGATTATGAAAGTTTCAGGAGAAGCTTTCCTTCTCCCCCTCCCTCCCACAAGTCACTCTAGAATTCTATAGAACACCAAACCTTTACAGCACTACTCTGTATTATTGTTGATTCACATTCTCTGCCTGTCAATAACCACTTTAAGGGCAAGACCATGTATAATTTGACTTTGTATAATCAATGATAAAAAGTTACTGGTAAACAAAGCAGGCAATTAATAAACATCTGTTGAATGAATAAATTAATGAATATGCATATGTCTTTGTTATGGTTTTATTTATTCCTCTGGTTTTTCACGAAATGTAGATTATTCTCAATCCAACTGTTTTCCTTTTTAAAGGATCAGCATGGGTTGTTGCAGCAAATGTTATCTTTTATTCCTCAGCATGTCCAACTCTCTGAGCAACTATGTTTTTCTTTTTTTTCCGGAGAGCTTAATCTAACTTTGAATAAATTAGTATTTAAATCATTAAAGTCCTTCTCTTTGCAAATTTTCATGATAATAATAAAACCACAAAAATGTCTTATTTTTTGTGCCTTAATAAAATACAATTAAAATTTAATAAAAGCTCAAATTTCCATTTATCCAATTCTGCATATCCTGGGGGAGGTAACAGTGGTGTTACATCCAGACCAATTAAATAGGCAGTCCTGGTTAAACTCCTTAATTCAAATAAAGGTGAGCGTAATTCCTTACTTATCATTCCAGGGTTGCTCATGGCTTTTTTTAACAGAACATCTACTTTTATTCAGTCCTTTCTATATTTCAGTATGTTGCAAGAATTTTTACTTCATTATGTTTGTTAATATTGTAATATTTCTATAATGTTTCCTTAGTTGTCCATTTCCTTTCAACAGATAGGTAAGTCCAAAATTAAAGTGTAGTCTTCCTTATATCATTTAACACCAATTTTATCACAAAAAATAAAAAAACATG
The DNA here is from genome assembly GCF_036850765.1 of Saccopteryx bilineata. Taxonomy (NCBI): domain Eukaryota; kingdom Metazoa; phylum Chordata; class Mammalia; order Chiroptera; family Emballonuridae; genus Saccopteryx; species Saccopteryx bilineata. Next base: position 20,733,924 of record NC_089497.1, read on the forward strand.
AAGTGTATATTTTTAAATGACTAGATTTCATTGAAAGAAAACACACACACACAATAAAAAGCAATGTTTTCCAAACATCTAAAATATCCATGAAGGATTTTTGCAGAAGGACACAAACATTTTCCCTTTTATAAGATTTAAAGAATGTATTTAGAAGTATTTTTGAAAACTGAGATAATATATGCTACCTGAATTTTAGCATCCATCTCCCCCCCCCAAAAAAAAGAAAAACGATTGAGATCCATCCTTTCATTTGATTGAGGACAAGTAGAGGCTACACTGTCAAATAGATTTTATGGGATAAGTTTTTTTTTTGGGGGGGGGTTATACTTTTCCTAAGGTGGAAGCAGAGAAGCAGTCAGACAGACTCTTGCATGTACCCAGCCCAACCGGAATCCACCAGGCATGCCCACCAGGGGGCGATGCTCGACCCATCTGGGGCGTTGCTCCATTGTGGACGGAGCCATTATAGCACCTGAGGCAGAGGCCATGGAGTCATCCTCGTTGCCTGGGCCAACTTTGCTCCAATGGAGCGTTGGCTATGGAAGGGAAAATGAGAGATAGAAAGGAGAGGGGGAAGGGCGGAGAAGCAGATGAGTACTTCTCCTGTGTGCCCTGGCTGGGAATCGAACCCAGGACTTCCACACACCAGGCTGACGCTCTGCCACTGAGCCAACCAGCCAGGGCCTGGGATAAATTTTATGTACTAAAAATTGCTATTGTAAACATATATTTATGTAAATCTGAATGTTTGCTAATCTGGAGAATCAGTAGTTTTGAAAACACTGTTGGAAGAAAAATAAGGTGGTTAGAGAATGTGAGGATATTTCCTTCCTTCCTCTCCACCAGCGGGTGGTTCCTGAGAGAGGGTCAAGTACCACACATACTTGTTTGTGGTTTATTTTGATTAAGTGCTGAATAAACCTTACTGTGGCTTAATAAGATATTTAAAATTCCAACATGAAAGATATTCTTCATATTCAAGCCCAATAAATCACAGTCACAGCTTTCAATTGAGACATTTATCTGGCAAACTTAGAAAAACCAGCAGAAACCTGGTGGTAGCTTAAAAAAAAATTATGGCCAGAAAAAACAAAACTGGTACTTTTAAAATGTAATCTTCATTGAATTATAGTGACAATCACGATTGAACTTAAAAAAAAAATGGTGGCCAAGAATTTTGGAAGGTTCTCTATTCTAACTTTCTTTTTCCCCTGGTATTGTCAATCCCCACTATTCATATTTGCTTATAAGCTTATTGCATATAGGCTACAGCTCAATATGCTAAAAAGTAATAATTACCAAACATTTAACATATTTTTCATTTTTGATAATTCTATAGTTTTATTTTTTATAAATGCAGCTATTACTTGGGAGATAATGTTGACAGATGGATATATTGGAGAAAAATTACAGATTATTTAGAAACTAATTAAAACATATCCATTCCTGTAGTATCCAATAAAGTAATTAAAACTATTTCCCTTGATTTCATTTTATTAAAATATGCTTTTGAAACTTTTAATGTTAATTCCACAGAAAGGAAAATATTATGACATGCATTTTACTGCCTTCTCATCTGACTAGAATTATGTTAGAGTTGGTTTAATTATACCAACTAAATAATACCAGCTTGAGTCTCTCTCTCAAGCATTTGTATAAGTTATGAGTGCTTAATTCTTTACATACAGTAATTTCCCAAGTTACAAACAAACATCAAACTTAAATACAACTAGTACTTAACGAACAGAGCACCATAAGGGCTATTGGCAATCAACTACAGTTGAACATCTGTGAAAATGATATAGAGTTACTTGACTGCCATGGCAAAGAACTAACCAATGAAGACCTTATGGAACTAGAGCAGCGGATGATAGGACTTGGGGAGGGAAATGGGGACCAAGAAACTCCAGAACCAATGTTTTCTTCAAGAGTTAGCTGATGCTTTTTGTTTCATTGAAGCAGGAATGGCAGAGTTAGAGGAGCAAGATCCTGACACAGAGAGGTTCACCAGAGTTTACCGCACAGTTATCGAAGGCCACAGTTATCGAATGGCTACAGGGAGGGCCATTTACGACGAGAAGAAGAAAACCTCTGTACAAGCCTCCCTAGGTGCCGACTTCAAGAGACTGACTCCAGCAGCAGAATCAAACCCTGACTCTTTCACTAGTCCCATCCTCTCAAACAAGTCCATCATCTTCTGCATTATTCAAGATTGTTTAAGATTGTATTTGAATATGTTTAAGTATTTATATGTACAGGAAGGTAAAAATAAATACTAAGTTAAGATGAACATCTATTTAAGTTGCATTTACTAGGCAATGTACCTGTTCTAAGTTACATACAAATGCAACTTAAACACAATCCTATAGCCTGACCTGTGGTGGTACAGTGGATAAAGCATCAACCTGAAATGCTGAGGTCACTGGTTCAAATCCTGGGCTTGCCCAGTCAAGGCACATACAGGAATCAATTACTACGAGTAGATGCTTCCTGTTTCTCCCCTCTCTTTCTCACTCTCCCTCTCTTTCTCTCTCATTCTGTTCATAAGCTGGGACTGCCTGTATACTGTACACTATAATTTTACTTAAGTTGTGCTTCCATATTTACCTGATCTAACACTTCAACTGCATTATCAACATAACTAAGTTAATGTATCAGTTTACTCAAAATGGTTTAACTAATATTCTTTTGGATCCTGTATTCCTACTTTGGAGGGAATAGAAAAGATCATAAAATGTCTGGGTTTTCATGATCATCTTGAATTAGCACCATCTCCTTACTGACATAACCTATGTTTAACTCATATTATTATAAAGAAGTCAATATACACCTTTTGACATTTTCCAATACAACAATTTCAAGATGAGGCAGAATTTTTTTTTTTTTTTGCATTTTCTACAAGCTAGACAATTTGAAATTTTCCAAATGCCTAGCTATTTTTTTCTTTTTCTTTTTTTCTGCAATATGTTTGTTCTCAAGCTTGGCTATAGAGTTTTAAAGCAAATTAAAACCCAAGTCTCACCCCACACCAAATGAATCAGAGTGTATGTCCCTGGGGCCAAAGGAGAGGTAAAAACAAGGGCAGGGAATGTACCATGCCCTAGAGAATTGCTGCTGTATCATCTTAGTGATATTTGTTTGGAAATAGTAGTATCTTCATGTTTCTGTGAACAGCTCTTGATAAATACTTTAGTTTCCAGAATAAGAATTAAGCTATCACTACCACTGATAGATTTGGAGGGAAATCATGTAAAAAGTACAATAACCACAACAAACTGAACTATTTTGTTAACCAAAAAGGTTTCAGCGAGGCACTACAGTGCCCAAAACTTTCCTTTGTGAACTCATTGCTCTAATCTGAAAAGTTTAAGAAGTGTCTGTAATTCTACTAAGTGTCATCGTTATACAAAGTTCACTGTGTCATTGGGAAGAAAAGACCATATTGGTCCCTTTTGGTGTCCATGCAGGTCTCCTCCCATGTCTCTTACTGGTTCTGCGCTAGCTAGCTGGCTTGTGTTGCCTTGGACCTGAGCCAACCCTATTTAAAGAACGAACAGTCTGTGGACTTCTCGGCTGTGCCTGAGATGTGATACCATCACCCTCCCCACACTCTCTCCTCCGCAGCCCATAGCAGGTGATTGAGCAGTGCAACATATAAAAGTTCAGCTCGATGATCTTTAAGTGAAACAATTTTGGAAGAGCAGTTTGCACTCCAGAACTCTCCCTGGGATCAAGCTGAGGCTTGATGCCCTGCCCTGCCTGCCTCAAGTTCTAATCACTTGCAGATGAACCTGCCTCAGGCTGTCTTCTAAGAAACCCAACCTAAAATATGACTCGAACTTCTAAGACTATGTTGAAGGAGAATGGTGAAAGCATACATCTTTGGCTTATTCTTGTTCTTAAGGAAAATGTACCTGCTGTGACAACAAAAAGTGGAGAGTATTAGGCTAAGTGAAATTAGCTAGTCAGAGAAAGAGAAATACCATGTGCTCTCACTTACTTGTACAATCTAATGAACAAAATAATTTAACAAACAAAATAGAGAAGCAGAGGTGCTTAGAACAGACCGACAGCTGTTAGAAGGAAAGGAATTAGGGAAATGGGTGAAAAATAGGTTAAGGTATTAAGTGATATATATAGATATATTGCACAAACAACAGTATGGCTATAACCAGAGAGAACAGAGGCCCTGGAGAAGTGGAAGGACAGAGAAGATTTAAATGGGGATAGAAAGAACTTTACTTTGGGCACATGATACAGTATGCAGATGGTCTTTTGTTGAACTGTCCACTTGAAACTTGTATGGTTTTATTAACCAATGTCACCCCAATAAACTCCATAACAAAGGGAAGAAAATTTTGACATATGCTATGATATTAATTAACCTTGAAGATATTAAGTGAAATAAGCCAGTCAGAAAATTCCTAAAGTAGCCAAATTCATAGAGGCAGAAAGTAGAGTGGTGGATCCCAGGGTGAGGGAGGAGAGAGTAACAGGCTAGTGTTTAATGGGTGCAGAATTTCAATTAGGGAAAATGCAGGATGTTCCAGAGACGAATGGTGGGGATAGCAGCACAGCAGTGTGAACGCACTTAAGGACAGAGAACTGTTCGCTTAGAGATGGGCAAAATGGTACATTTTGTTATGTATCTTTTACTGCAATAAAAATGGGTGCCTAAGGTCAAAATAAAATCACACATATTTAGATTTGTTAAGTTTCTTAAAAGGAGGTATTAACTTTTTATTCATTTTATTATTTAACAGTTCTCAGTACCTGGAATGGCATCTGAAATATGTATATCAGGCAATTCAGGATGGACCATAAGGAGATGATACTAAAGATTTAATTAAACAAGAGGAAAAAGGTGTGATTTCATAAAGAAATTCATAATTTAAATGGTACTATCACAACTATTTTATTTGATTGTCACAACTTTTAATTAATGTAGTGGACATAGGCGGATTCACATCTGGGGAAGAGATAAAAATTACTAAGTATATGGATTTTGCTTTAAAAGTTATATTGGCAAAGATTAAAGGCATTCTTTAATAGTTGCCCTAGAAATTTTTTTTAAAAGAGAAAATATATTTTCTGTGAATCTGGAAATTTAAAAGGTACACATATTTAACATAAGTGTTACCTTAAGCCAAGGCCAAAGTAAGTGTTTTTTTCCAAATTTGAAATTCTTACGTGTTCGTGTTACTATATACTACGTCAAAGCATACTGCCATGGTTAAAAACCTGCAAGTCATAATTCAAGGATTTGAGGCTACATCTGGCCTGTAGGCATAGCTGCTCATTCTCTATTTAGGATATACTTTCCCTGAAAGAAGCTTCCTCTAACCACTGTGTCTGTATTTTCACTGAACCTAAACATATAGTGAATAACATATGGGGCTCTCTGCATACTTTTCCAGAGGGTCTTCTCTTACAGAATTAGTCACTGGGATACCATTATCTATAGCTTTTTTTCCTTTTGTGTAAAGCTGTAACATTTACTTTTATAGGCAGTACTCCCAAATATCATATAATTAAAGCATCTTTAGAACTGTTAGCTCAATGACAGTTTCGTATATATCTGGAGGGCAGCATTTTACTGACCAGTATCAAGAATGAAGAGATAATATTGACAGTAGCTAGAATCAATAATGGCTTTTAAATGTTTCATGTTAAATATTAAAATCAATTTGAACAAATGTAATGTAAATATTTTAACTGATAAAATGGACTGACATAACATCATGTGCCAGGCATTATGCTAAATCCTTTAGAAAACGTTATTTAATCTCAAAATAACCATATGAATGACGATTATTATGCCAATTAAATAGATAAAGAAACCAATAGTTAAGAAATTAAAGTTTGGCCCTGGCTGGTTGGCTCAGTGGTAGGGCAACAGCCAGTTTGTGGAAGTCCCAGGTTCAATTCCCAGTCAGGGCACACAGGAGAAGCAACTATCTTCTTCTCCACCCCTCCTCTTCTCCCTTCTCTTTCCTTTTCTTTTCTCCTCCCACAGCCATGGCTTGAATGGTTTGAGCAAAGTTGGCCTTGGGCATTGAGAATGGCTCCATGGTCTCAGCCTCAGGTGCTAAAATAGCTCGGTTACTGAGCAAACAGAACTGTTGTCCAGCCGGGCACAGCATCACCTGGTAGGGGTTTGCTAGGTGGATCCTGGTCAGGATGCATGTGGGCATCTGTCTCTGCCTCCCTGCTTCACACTTAATTTGAAAGAAAGAGAGAAAGAAGGAAAGAAAGAGAGAAAGAAAGGAAGGAAGGAAGGAAGGAAGGAAGGAAGGAAGGAAGGAAGGAAGGAAGGAAGGAAGGAAGGAAGGAAGGAAGGAATTAAAGTTAAATATCTGGATCAAGGTTCACAAAGCTAGTAAATCAAGAAGCTTGACTTCATCCCAGGTATAGTCTCAGTAATTGTATACTAACTACCTCTAGGGAATATACTAAGCTTGAAGTATGAGACTCTTGGGTTGTTTTTTATATAGGTTTATAGTCAACAATTAAAGTTATTAAATGGCATTTTGAAGCGATTGACATTTCACTATTGGATCTGTAATTTACTTCCAAATTGAAATGAGAAGCAGAGATTTGTGTTATACTAAAGGACTAGAACAAAATTTTAAATCTAGTGACACCTGTTTCAATATTTCTTTCAACCTTATCTTACCCCAAGAAACTTTACTTCTTTCCCAATGGAAAAGCCACCCATAAAAATGATGCACAGGAAAAATGAAGGAATTGAGCCGGTTGTCAGACTGGTTTTTGGTGGATGGATAGGCTTCTGCATAGAATTACCCTGAAGATGTTTTAAAGTCACATGATCATTCTCTGTTATCTTCCCCTATATTCTCTTTTGTTTCTTTTTTTTTCCTCTCTCTCTCTCTTTTATATTTGTTGATGGGTCCTTCTATTTTTCTCTTTTGTTTCCTGTTTTTGTTTTTCCCATACTCTTACTACCTTTCCTTTATTTTTTCTTTCTTCTCCACTATCTTTTTCTTTGCTATTAGTTCTGTTGATTCTTCCCCTCCTTTCAGGGAAAGAAAATCACCCATAAAGCTCAGAGTTGGAGAGGAATGACTCAGAATAAAACACTTGAAAATATACCTTGATGTTCTTTTCTTTTTTCCACCTACACTGCATGATCCTTCTGTGTAAGCTATTTCCTCTAAATATTCTTTTTGCTCTAAGGGTTAAACAAGTACAACATTCTATTTTAGTTCTTGCTAATCTCATCTCCTACATCTTTCTACCAATAATATTGAATGTATAGCAGTAATGCCTACCTATGTCAATGGATCAGAATTTGTATTATTTAATTGGTCTTAGTTGTTATTATGCCTTTCTGTTTAAATTCAGCCAATGACAATGTTTCTTAATATTTAGCCATTAGACAAGAACATTTTAACTTAAGAAAATAAATCTTAGGTAAAGTTATATGTGCAAAACTTTACTTAGGCTGTAGTTTATCTTTCTCAAAAAAATCATTGACAAAATGAAAAGGGTACCCACTGAATCGGAGGACATATTTGGCAGTAAAAAAGATAATTTCCAAAATACATAAAGAACTTAACTCAACACCAGGAAGACAAACAACCCAATTAAAAACTGAGCAAAGGGCTTAAATAGTTCTTCAAAGAGGACATGCAGATGGTTAATAGGTTAATAGACACTTGAAAAAATGCTCTATGTCACTTATTATCAGAGAGATGCAAATTAAAATGATAATACCACCTCACACTTGTCAAAATGGTTATTATTAATAAATCAACAAACAAGTGCTGGTGAGGATGTGGAGAAAAGGGAACTTTCATGCACTATTGGTGGGAATGCAGATTGGTGCAGCCACTGTACAAAACAGTATGGGGTCTCTTGAGAAAGTTAAAATGGGACTGTCTTTTGACCCAGCAATCATACTTCTGGGAATATATCCTAAGAAATTTGAAACACTAATTTGAAACAATATATGCATCTCCACATTCATTGCAGTTATTTACAATAACCAAGGTCTAGAATCAGCTCAAGTGCCCATCAGTAGATAAGTGAATCAAAAAGCTGTGTTAGGCCCTGGCCAGTTGGCTCAGTGGTAGAGTGTCAGCCTGGCGTGCAGGAGTCCCCGGTTCGATTCCCGGCTAGGGCACACAGGAGAAGCACCCATTTGCTTCTCCACCCCTCCCCCTCTCCTTCCTCTCTGTCTCTCTCTTCCCCTCCCGCAGCCGAGGCTCCATTGGAGCAAGGATGGCCCAGGCACTGAGGATGGCTCTGTGGCCTCTGCCTCAGGTACTGGGATGGCTCTGGATGCAACAAAGCGATGCCCCAGAGGGGCAGAGCATTGCCCCCTGGTGCGCGTGCCGGTGGATACCGGTGGGGCACATGCGGGAGTCTGTCTGACTGTCTCCCCGTTTCCAGCTTTGGAAAAATGAAAAAAAAAAAAAGCTATGTTACATTTATACAATGGAATACTACTTGGCTGCAAAGAAAATGAAAATCTGGGCCTGGCCAATGACTCAGTGGATAGAGTGCTGTCCTGGTGTATGGACGTCTCAGATTTGATTCCAGGTCAGGGCACACAGAAGAAGCAATCATCTGTATCTCTCCCCATCCCTCTCCCCTTTTTCTCCCTCTTTCTTTCCCATAGCCAGTGTCTTAATTGGTTCAAGCATGGCCCCAGGCTTTGAGGATTGCTCAGTTGGTCTGACAGTAGGCCTCAGGTGCTAAAAATAGCTCAGTACATGAGCATCTACCCTAGATAGGGTTGCTAGGTGGATCCCGATTGAGGTGCATGTCAGAGTGTGTCTACCATCATTCCTCTCACATAAAAAAGAAGAAAATCTTACTTATTGCAACAGCATGAATGAACCTGGAGAGTATCATGCTAAATGAAATAAGTCAGTCAGAGAAAGACAAACATCATATGATCTCATTTATATATAGAATCTAATGAACAAAATAAACTGACAAAAATATAGAAACAGAAGCATGGATACATAGCACAGACAGACAACTGTCAAAGGGGATGGGGATTGGGGGACCAGATGAAAGAAGGTAAAGGGATTAAGCAAAAAACATGCCTGTATAACACACAGACACAGACAACAGTGTGATGTCAGCCAGAGGGACAGGGGGATCAGTGGCAGCGTGGAGGTGGGCAAAGGGGGAGAAAATGGGGACAGAAAGAGACCTTGCTTGGGGTAATGTGTGCATGATGCTATTTGCAGGTGATGTTTTATTGAGTTCTATAGTTGAAACCTGAATGCTTCTGTGAATCAATGTCACCACAGTGAATTCAATAAAAAGTAAGTAAAAGGGAAGAAAAAGTATATATTAAAATGTTTTATTCTGATATATGTCACTTCACAATGATGATTGCTACTTTTGAAATTGTATAAAAAGACAGAGAGCAAATTAACAGAGTAACGTAGCAAGATAGAATGCCACAAGAGGCTCTGACTGAACATAAAGGATTAATCAAGCTTCAAAAAATTTTTAAATAGCATCTAGTAGGACATCTCTATTCACATCTATTGAGAAAGATCAACATATGTTTATACATATATACTCTATGAAACACATATGTAGTCACCCAGTCATGTAGCATCGGGTCAGTCCTTCAATAAAGGACTTGCTACTTTAGTCTTCATAATGGCCTTCGGAGGTCACCTCGGAAGAAACCACAACTGCTTAAGGTCACATTTCCTTAAGGTTATGTCCCTACTCCTGAATATCACACATGACTGAGTGATTGACAGATGTGGGTTTATAAAGGTCTGGCTACTGTGATCCAACCTAGGGCATCTTTGAAAGGCATTCAAGCTTTGAAACAGCTTGTGGGGTCAACTGAGATGTGTTAGGTTTGCCCTGCAGCTTGGTCTCCTCCTCTGTCCAGTCCTGCTTCCTTTCTTCCTTTGCACAGGTACGGATGAGTTAGGTCTACACTGAAATGTGGCTCCCTCCCCTGCCTCAACCTGCCTCCACCCCCTTTTCACAGGTGATGATCCAGGGGTACTTTGTAACGAACATTCTGCATGCTCAACACCTCAGAGTCTGTTTTCTGGGAAACTGATTAAAAAAAAAATCCTAAGTGTCTTTATCCTTTTATGATATATTTAAAATAATGTATGTAAACTATTTAAAAAATGATACACATACATGTTTTAAATCTCCCAGTTGCAATCAATTCTGTGACCTTTACATCATTCCAGGTAAATAAAGTGGTGAGACATTTTTATATCCTTTAAAAATCAAGAGTCAAATATTAATAAGTACACACATACATATAAAAACAAGTTTACCCATGAAAATAATAATGTCATAAAAATAAGGTTTAGAAATAAATAAAACAGAAAAGAACCTCTAGTGAATGAACAACCCAAAATTAAATGTTTCAATTAAGGTGAAAAGGATTTTTCCCAATAGAAGTTGGAACTACAAGGTATCTTTGATCTTTCAAAGGGAGAAATGGAGATGGAGTCATGATGCAATGTGAACAGAACAAAAGCAAACGCAACTGAGACCCTGGCAGCAGGAACTCTCTGACCTATAGTCTGTGACCTTCAGATCCAAATGGGAAGTGTACCTTGACACTAGCAGTACGCCGGAAGCAGGCAGCAGCTGCTCCTAAATCACTGCAATTTGCTGCGGCATTGATGATAATATAAATCTCTTTAGAAGACGTTTTCTGAACCAAGTAATTAAAATGGCTGATGTCAGATAGGGCGTCTAGAAATGAAGACCAATAAGTAGAAAATAAAGACATGACAAGAGTAGGAACAAGGATGAAGAGAAGCTCTCTCTTCAAAACAGCGATCTAAAATAATCTCTTCTCTGCCACTGGAACATTTTTCTAATTATCATAATTGGACCTAAGAAAAGTATTCTTGTAGGTAAATGCTGTGTTATTTGTTTTAACAACTAAGTTCATTTGGGTTACCTAGGTGTTTCTAGGACTAGCTGGAATTACAAAATAAAAAGAACGCTTGAAAAAAAAAACCCATTAAAATGTTATATAATACTTAAGACATTTTGTGCATTTAAAGTCCATGTTCGGCATGGACCTTGTGATTATTGATGTTATAATGGAAATAATATCAAAATATGTTTTCATCTAAATAGTCACTACCCCCGGCCTCGATTTTGAAGAAAATTGTCTTGGCTGCCTCTGAAAAATTTCAATTCAAATAATTTTAGGTGTGTCTTGGGTCACATTATAAGTTAGAAATGCAACTCTAGTAACTCTAATCTTAAAATATAGATGCGACCATGGAATTTGACAGATGGTGACAAATCAGAAATAGTATATTGATTCAGCTCATTTTTAGTAATGGAACTGATACCAGACTACGATGCTGACTGAAGTCATTTCAGATGTTTACAGTTTTGTTTCCATACCAAGTTTTCTATGTTACTCATCATCTTTGTGCTTCTGCCTTGACCTGCCTCTCTTGTTCAGTTTCTACTATACTGAAGTGGAGAGAAACTTACAAGCAGCAGTATTTGGGGCAAAAAATGAAGATTATTATATAGAGGGGAAAAAAAGGGCCACTGTTGTCTTTCTAATTGGATTTCAACTAGCCATGAATTTTGTTTCCATCTAACATCATTAATTGAGAAAAGAAGATTTACCACACTATTTTATGCTCTGTAAACACTTGAGTGGGGAGGGGGATGAGGAAAAGAAAAGCAGAGGGAGAAAGAACTAGATGGGGAGATGGAGCAATGAAACCAGGAAAGCCAGAATTCGCTCTGGTAACTTCGCTTAGTGGTTTGAACAAAAAGGTTTATATTTTGTTGGCACCAAATGTCCATCACAAATTGGGGAAAAGTGCTTCTGATGTCATTTTCATCCAGAGACTCAGCCTGTACCGTGTGGAAGAGGGATAAGGTAAACTGTACCTGGGCTGCTAAATGCACCTACTCAACATTCACTGTCCAAAACAATTCCTGTGCTCATGCTTAACTTCAAGGGGCAAGTTTCTTACATGTGCAGAAAAAGAGATACCTAAAATCTTTAGTGAGCAATTTAATGTCTATTGTAGTTTTATTATTTTCAACCTAAAATATGAGACTGGATATATACTGTCACATATAGATAAATAAGGTTAGATAAAAAGATAGATTTGGGTTGGAGATAATTTAAACCTCTAAAATCAGTGTAATGCACTCTAGGATTTCACATGCTCTAGAATGATTTTCTAATAGGAAATTTGGAAAGTATGCATTACATTTTATTTCTTTCTTTCTCTCTCTCTCTCTTGCAAGAGAGAGAGAGAGTGAGACAGAGAGAAGGATAGACAGACAGAAAGGGAGAGAGATGAGAAGCGTCAATTCTCCATTGCAGCTCCTTGCTTGTTCATTGATTGCTTTCTCATATGTACCTTGATGGGGGGGGGGGGCTACAGCAGAACTAGTGACCTCTTGCTCAAGCTAGCAAGCTTGGGTTTCAAACCAGCAACCTTTGGGCTCAACCAGCGACCATGGGGGTCATGTCTATGGCCTCACACTCAAGTGACCCCATACTCAACCATGCTCAAGTTGGATGAGCCCATGCTGGAGCCTGTGCTCAAGCCCGCGATGTCGGGGTTTCGAACCTGAGTCCTTTGCATTCCAGTCCTATGCTCTATCCACTGCACCACCGCCTGGTCAAGCAAGAGTTTTGCAATTCTTTAGTAGTGTGATATTTTTTAATATTGCATTAATATTAATATGCTTTGAAAATTTGGTAATTCACTTATGCAATATTTAAAAACTTAAAGATATATTTTAAATATTTACAGTTTGAAGTTTATGTTTTATTGTGTTTATATTAATAGAAATGATAATGTAGAATTTGAAGAAATACTATTATTAAAGGGAAAGCACAGAATCAGGTACATTTTAAAATAATTTACAGAATCAAATGGTTGGTCAAACTGACATACATGACAAACTTCAATTTCTGCACTTTAGTCACAAGTTTAATGTGCCAACAGTTAAGTTTTAGATTTTAAATATTGAGGTATTGACCACTGGGGTCAGGTAGTGTGTAGAAAAGTTGCATAATTTTAGCGAAAGTGGATGTAGACTGGGTAAAGATAAAATTTTCCAGTCTGTGGAATACAAAATTAAAAATGTTAATTACATCTTTCTAGGATTAAATTTATTTTGAATTCATCTAGATATGAATAGTTAAATCATAAATTTGAGACATTAAAATGTAAATCCATAACAAAAAATATCTTATTCACTTACTAGTCATTGCTAAGTGACAAAAAATATGTTAACAAACACTATGAATTTCTATTTTAAAGAGTAACAATGAAAAAAAAATTCTTCACAGCAGTTTTTCATTATATTATCCATATGCTTAAAAAATACACATAGGAATTTTACATTTAGTTTATAGACTCTAAACTTTTGAGTAATGATTATTTTTATGGTAATCTCATCTTATGTTTATTTTAGTGAAGCAAACTTAAAACAAACAAACAAACAAAAAATACTTGGAGTGTTTGTGGCAAGCATCTCAAAATGACTCCCATTTCCCCAAAGTCAAGCAAAAAGCATGACCTGGAGAAAATCTATTCTGATCAAATATTTCAAATCTTTAATTTAATCATAGCTGTTCCTTATGTGTTTGATCATTTACATACTAACGACATAGGTTCCCAGGATTTCACATACTTTAGGATGTTGAAACAATGCACTTTTTTTCTCTCCTGTAACCCACTCTTCCCCTCTGCTGACTGTAAGATTTTGAAATCCAGTCCTTTCTTTTGAGCATCTGGCATACATCTCCATGAGACATGAAGAAAGGGGGGGGGCAACTTCTGTGGTCTGCATGGGAGCAGCCTGTCAGCTGCCAGTTTAATCCCCTGACGATGCAAAAATTTCTTCAAGGAGGGAATCTCACTTAACATGCAAACAGTCAAGCCTGTTACATTTGGTTTCTTTTTATTTTAGTGATTTTAATGAAACAGAACAGCATTAATTTTTAAAAGTCTTTTCCTAAAGAAACAGTTAAAATTATAGGAAAGATATTTTATGTCTGCCTCTAGATGACTCAGATTTGTAAATTTGAATTGCATACTTATAGAATGGCAATGTCTGACACAGGAATAACTTGAAGAGACTATACTACAATAGTCTGGTAAAAAAAAAAACTTTGAGGAACTCTGAACGTGAGATGTTGAATATAGGGTGGGGATAGGAAAATGTGGAAGGCAGACCAAGAATTTTTGTGCTTTCATCTTGGTGTGTTTTGTTTTTTCTTGAAACATCCATAGCTTTCACCAGGTAATCTTCACCACCCAGGCACTAATCTGGTTCATCCTTATGATTCTGGGCAGAACTTCATTTACCAGAAACTTCCTAGGCTTTGGTCTCTGGAGGTATGGCTATTGGTCCTTTCATGGCATATTCTGTGATTCCATCTCTTTTTATTTATTTATCTTTTTTAGTAATGTTTTCCAGCAACTCACAAGCCTTGAAGTCAGGAAGAGGTACTATTAAACAGACACTTCCAGAGAGAAAGGCAAATACTCTCTTCTCCACATATTGTTCTGGCTTCTGCTTCAAAACGATGGAAGAACTTATCCCACTCCTCTGTGGTAAGCACCCCTGGGTGCACTGGCCATCATCCAAATTACAGCTGAATCTTTTTTTGAAGTCACTTCGTGGGGGGACCTGGGAGGAAAAACTTAGAGGAATTGACCATTTCTAGCTCCATCGTGTGTTTCTAATCTGTTATATGAGAGTTGTCATTGTCTCAGCTAAACCCATGACATCAGAGACAATCTTGGGACAATTAGCGTTTTCTTAGAATCACTATCAAATGAAACTATTTATTTACAAGTCTCATTCTTATTCTACATTCTGGTCAGCCTGTTTCAGAATAATAGCCGCTGACACATTATTTACCATCATTCATTACTCCTCTGAGTGCTCTACAAATACTAACTCATTGTGTTAAACTCTGGGACACCTTCTCAGGTTTCCTTGTGGTCCTCTCCCACAGAGCCTACTTGTGCTGGGACTCTTCTCCACTTTCAGAATCGGATGAATCTCTTTGCAGAGTTTCTTGAAGGAAACACCAAGAGCTGGAAAACAACCTGGATTCGCAAGAGAGCCGTCTCTTCATCAGGATGGACTTGGACCGGTTGGATACAGCAGGTGAAGAATACGGAAGAAAACTTCTCCCTTCTCTTTCCTGTGGCTGTTCCTTACTTCGACCTCTCTGGTTATTCCCATGAGCCAAATAAACCGGCTTGCCAGGAGACCCACTTTGTCTGTAGGGCGCTTGCTGTGAAATAATATGCAGGTTGATAAACATCACATCTTGTCGTTTCACCTCCTTTGCTCTTGCAGTTTTCTTTATTTCTTACTAATATCACTCCCTGCTGGAACCACCAAAATAAAGATTTAGCCTCTTAAATCTTCCCACATTCTCTTTTTTCTAGAAGACATGGACTACGGTGCTCATTTCATTTTTATAAAAATCCTATGAGGTAGGGACTACAATTTTGCCCAATATACAGATAAAACCACCAAAGCATAATATGATTAAACAACTTAGTCAGGTTAACACAGCTGATAAACATTAGGGGCCCAGAGTGCAATCTCTTAAATCAGGGGTCCCCAAACTACGGCCTGCAGGCCACATGCGGCCCCCTGAGGCCATTTATCCGGCCCCCCGCTGCACTTCCAGAAGGGGCACCTCTTTCATTGGTGGTCAGTGAGAGGAGCATAGCTCCCATTGAAATACTGGTCAGTTTGTTGATTTAAATTTACTTGTTCTTTATTTTAAATATTGTATTTGTTCTTTTTTTTTTTTACTTTAAAATAAGATATGTGCAGTGTGCATAGGGATTTGTTCATAGTTTTTTTATAGTCTAGCCCTCCAGTGGTCTGAGAGACAGTGAACTGGCCCCCTGTCTAAAAAGTTTGGGGACCCCTGTCTTAAATCAACTCTGTATGATGCTGTCTGTGTAAAGACACCAGCTTGGAGCTGAATCTCTGTCAGCTACATCTTCTCAAGCACAAAGAATTATGAAGAGGACAAAAACAGTGGATAGAGGGCCCTGGCCGGTTGGCTCAGGGGTAGAGCATCGGCCTGGCGTGCGGGGAACCCGGGTTCAATTCCCGGCCAGGGCACATAGGAGAAGCGCCCATTTGCTTCTCCACACCCCCCCCTCCCTTCCTCTCTGTCTCTCTCTTCCCCTCCTACAGCCAAGGCTCCACTGGAGTAAAGATGGCCTGGGCACTGGGGGTGGCTCCTTGGCTTCTGCCCCAGGCGCTAGAGTGGCTCTGGTCGCAGCAGAGCGACGCCCGGGTGGGGCAAAGCATCGCCCCCTGGTGGGCAGAGCATGGCCCCTGGTGGGCGTGCCGGGTGGATCCCAGTTGGGCGCATGTGGGAGTCTGTCTGACTGTCTCTCCCCATTTCCAGCTTCAGAAAAATACAAAAGACAAACAACAACAACAACAAAAAAAAAAAACAGTGGATAGAGACAGTTGTCTTGTATCCTGGACAATGCCACAGAAAATATGAGAACTGACAATGCCCCAGGGGTGTCTGCTAACTTACTTTCACTGATATACAGAAGGGCAGTGGTTTGTTTTTTTTTTGGGGGGGGGGACAGTTAGCACAACTAGTGTCAGAATATTCGAGAAGTAACAAAAAGCAGTATAAGTATAGTTTTTGGATAACTACATTCTTTGGAATAAACCTCTGGAAGAAATTCTACATATATTTCTTCCTCTGTATATTCTTCATGTAATAACATGGCAAAATATACCTTGATTTAATTTTAAAATAGTAAATCCATCCATAATTTAGAACTGATCATTTATTAATGACTGTTTCTACCAATTTTCCACTGTATTTTTTATATTGAAACCTCCCTTGTAAAAATCAAACCTAATAAATCTGCAGATTAATGTAGCAGTGCAGACTCCCACTGGCCAAACCTAAAAGGCAGTTATCATAAACTTATAAAACAGAGAAATAGATACCTGGCTGGGAAAGTATAAAATTAATATTTGCTTACTGTGGTTTAGACCTTGAAGAATCACTATAAAATAGTTGGGGAATTCAAGCATTTCTTCCTGGTAATATTTTTTTCACTTATGTACAATAATAAATCTGACAATCTACTTATTATTGAAGAATGGACTATGGTCTGCCTCAAGTATATAAAAACCATTCCATACATTCCAAAAAATTAATTCTAGTTCCTTCAGGATATTGTGGAGATAGTCTCAAAATCCAGCTGAATTTTTTGGGAGTTCTTTCCCCATATACTGTGTTCTTCAGGCCCATAATCTAAATATTATTTTTTGAATCCTCAAGCTTCTACTTCCCACATTCACATCATCAGATTTTACAATTCTTCCTTTAAAGCATTTCACAGCTTTAATGTTTCTTTCCATTCTCAGAGCAGCAACGTACTTTACCTTCAGATTGTAATTCAACCAAATTGGCCTTGGACATTGTAGACACTGTATTGCCCTCCACAACGTTAGGGAAAAGCATTTACTTAAATTATTATGTAAATTGAATCCCCTCTCCCAAGTTGTAATACAGCTTATTTCCCCTTATAGTTAATCTCCATTTGATCAAGAATATCTCTTAATAGTCAACAGACTTCAAATATTTAAATCACTTTCATGTGTTCCCTTCCCATTTGGAACCTCCAACATTATTCTGTTGATATTCACAACTATTCATGCAAATCTTTTAATTAAGAGAAAATCCATAGACATAGTGATATCATTATTACATTTATTTGTATATTCCTCTTTTGGATATTATGTTGGGCATTCCTTCATTATATTTTTTATTCAATCAAATCTCAATAAGCGTAATATATTAGTCAAGATTCCCCAAAGAAACTGAAATATATCTTATTGTATCCTATGTGTGTATATGTATGTATGCTATATATGTGCATGTATATATACATATATATCTTCTGTACACATATATCTATTATATATATATTACACACCCACACATATACACACACAAAGGAATTTATTTGTTATAAGGAATTGGCTCATGTAATTTTGGAAGCTGGTGAATCCAAAATTCTTGCATGGATCTGCTTGTAAAAATCCCAAAGAAACCAGTGGAGCAAGTGAAGCCCAAAGGCAGTCTGGCAACGTTATGCAGAACTCCTTTTGCTCACATAGACTGAAGTCTTTTTTATTTTTTATTTATTTTAAGTGAGAGGTGGAGAGATAGACAGATTCCCACATGTTCCCTGACCAGGATCCACCTGGCAACCCCTGTTGGTGCCAATGCTCGAATCAACTGAGCCATCCTCAGTGCCTGGGACAACACTGGCTGTGAGAGGGGAAGAGAGAAAAAAGGGGGAGAAGGAGAGAAAGGGAAGCAGATGGTCACTTATCACATGTCTCCTAACTAGGGATTGAACCTGGGACGTCCGCACACCAGGCCAATGCTTTAACCACTGAGCCAACTGGCCAGGGCCATTCTTTTTCTATTAAAACTTTCAACTAATTAATAAGGCTTACCCACATTATAGAGAGCAATCCACTTACTCAAGTTCACTAACTGAAATGTTAATTCATCCAAAAAACACCTTCCAGATTGATACATAAGGTTAACTATCACACACAATGACTGTGCCTATGACCACTCTTTGATTTCTTCTCAGGTAACAGTAGCCAGCATCCGTGCTCACTTTTGCAGTGGATAGTTTATGGCTTAGGTAACAGGTTCACAGTATGTGTTGCAAATGTGTTAGATATGAATTGGGCTGGCAAAGATAATTTTTCATGGCCCAATAAAAATATAACGGTTAATAAAATTGATTTTTATGATCTTTATCAATGGAACTTACAAGTAATATGTGTTACAAAAGCAAATTTTAGCTGCTGAGCAAGTGAAGCTCAGACTAGAGTCAGAATATTTGTGATTTGAATCCCAGTTCTGTTTATTAAAAGAAGTTGTGTTACTTTGGGTAAGGCACTTGATCTCTCCGCTCTGCAATTTACCGTCGCAAACAATGATACTGAGAGTTTTCTGTATAGGCCATGTCATGGGCTGAACATTTATATCCTCTCAAAACTCATCTGTTTAAACCTTAACCTCCAATGTATACAGAGTGGAACTGAAGGAGTTTACAGTTGTCAGTATGCAACACAGAGTCTATTCTTGTATTATCTATTAATTATATTAGTTTCCAATAAAACAACTGTAACCTACTTTTGACTCGCTCTGTATTTGTAAGCAGAGTCTTCAGGAAATAATTAGAGTTAGGTTATGTCATGAGAATGTGGGCCTTTTAATGACATTGATGTCGTTGTTTTTAACAAAGAGAACAAGACAGATCTCTTTCTTTCTCTTCCCTGTGAGGAAACCGGGAAGAAGCCTCTCACTGCAATCTGACCATGATCACATCCTGTTCTTGGAAATCCCAGCCTCCAGAATAGTGAAAAATAAATGTTTGTAATTTAAGCTACTCAATCTACCATATTTTTGTTACAATAATAGCCCAAGCTAACTAAGAAGCTTTTAGGAAAACTAAACAAATTAATGTTTGCAATGTTTTTAGAAGAATAAATGGTATTACTAAGTACTATATGTCTTCTTTGATAAAAATAAATAAATAATCTCATTGACCTGCATGAAGGAGGGGGTTTCTTATCTGCTGTAAATTGACTTTGGAGAAGTGTAAAAATTAACATGACAAGTTGGGCTGATTAAATTCTTCAAATTCACCTTAATAAACTTTTTCTATAAATCGAAACAATAAGTTGGAAAGTTGTTTGCGTGAGATACCTTCTTTAACTGTTGGATTTGTTTGTGTGAGCAGGACCACGCTGGCTCAGTCTAGAGAAACAGAGGTGCCTGTGTCTTTAACTGATGCGCAGACAGTTTCCTCTCCTTGATAAGGAAGGACTCATCTGGTTGAGGGAAGTGGAGCTGCTGGGATGCTTGGCATTGTACACAAAACCAATTCATTAACCTGCTTTGATTTTTTTTCAGTTTTCCTTCAGTGGATGTCATGATAATAAACCCATAACTATGAAATACATTCCTAAGGTGACAAATGATTGGGTAATGCCTCCTTTTGCTGTATTTAATCAAGTATCGAAGTATAATATCTAATCTCCATTTACTAAAGCACATACATGTTGTCTTGATGCAATAAGGCAGGTAATAAATCAGGCCATGGTCAAATATTAATACTTACAATTGTATTAGGCTGCCCTAAAAACTTTGAGATGTTTCAAAATTTTTCAATTTTTTTTCTGGATTTCTAATATCAAATGTACTCTCTAAAGCAGCCCCTGCAGATAAATTATATCTACTGTGCTGGGTCAAAAGACAGGAGAGCACATATCAATCTCCTTAAGCTTCGGTGGGCAGGCACACGTTGGCTAAACAAGGAGATTTATGTGGCTTCTGGACTGCACTTGCATTCAGCCTCTGCTTGATCAGCAATAGATGTCGATGTTCGTTTCTAATTGCTGACTTTCTCTCCAGCTCTTGTACTACGAGACATTGGGTCACAATGACCCAGAAGAATAAAACCCTGACAGTGAGGTAGCTCAGCATTTCTACACAAATATATCCTCTCTTGCTTATGTCAGACTTGGCGTCTGATTCCTACCAAGTAAAGCATTTAGGGTGTCTCAACACACAGAAATAGGAAAAAGGATCCTGAGAGCATAATGTTGGATTTAAAGAACATTATTATTTTTTAACTAGAGTGGGAAAAACATGTAAAGAAGCTACCCTACCATACTCCCTAGGTAAACCTTAATGTCCCTGGCAATGCAAACAGAGAATGATTCTACTGTTTCTTTACTACTGAGATTTTCAAAATATTTTTTATATTATGTATAAGTTTTTTCTATATATTGTATATTACTCTTTTAGCCTATATGTTGCAAAATATTTAAATCTATTAGTTATTTTGTACAGTGAAAAAATGTCCATGTTTATTTTTAACACCATTTATTGAATGGTCCAATATATCTTTACTAATTTTAAATATGACATTTATAAAGCACAAAATTTCTATTATTCTTGAGTCTAATCTAGCCCATTGAACTATTCCTATGCCTACACTGTTTTTACTCTATGGAACTTTATAATAGTACCTTTATTTTTGGTAAAACAAGACCCCATATTTTTATTTTTTAAATATTTTCCTATCTAGTTCCTTATATATATTTCTACAGATATCCTTTTGAGTCATATTTTTCATGTTAAAAAAAAATCTGTAAGAATTAATTGGGCCTGACCAGGCGGTGGTGCAGTGGATAGAGCATCAGACTAGGATGCGGAGGACCCAGGTTCGAGACCCCGAGGTCGCCAGCTTAAGCGCGGGCTCATCTGGTTTGAGCAAAGCTCACCAGCTTGGACCCAAGGTCGCTGGTTCGAGCAAGGGGTTACTTGGTCTGCTGTAGCCCCACGGTCAAGACATATATGAAAAAGCAATCGATGAACAACTAAGGTGTTGCAACGAAAAACTGATGATTGATGCTTCTCATCTTTCTGCATTCCTGTCTGTCTGTCCCTGTCTATCCCTCTCTCTGACTCTCTCTGTCTCTGTAAAAACAAAAACAAAAACAAAACAAACCTTTAGAATTAATTGGGATTAATTATATAGCACTAGTAGATTGATTTAGGGGGAGCCAACAGATTTCAGCATTTTCTTATTCCTGAACAAAATATATCTATTCATCTTTAGTAACTTTTTCTTCGGTAATAGATTTCAGAATTTTTATTATATGTTTTCTATGTTGTTTGATCATGTTTTGTGTTAAGATATTGTTAGGTTTCTTTTTATTTTTCTCATAATATTTTGTTTATAGATAGTAAAGCTATTGGATTTATTTCTGAAAAGTTTGAAATTAATTATTAATAAAAAAAAAACATCTTCATAGATTTGTGTAACAGTAGTAGAGATCTATTAGCTTCCTTTTGGTTAACGCCTGGGGAACATTGTACAAAACGAGTTCTCGGGCTCATTGCAATACTTCCAAATTCCCAGCACATAGAGGTCCACACCTTCTGAGTAACTGGATCACAATACTATTTAAATTACTTCTTCTTAGATGATTTGTATATTTCACATCGATGAGTCTTCTTTGTAAGGTTCTTTAATGCACAATTCATGTCATAGAAATTTGAGAGCTGGATGAGTATGACACTATGGTGTCTATTCATTAAATGTTTTACCTATTCCAAATATATTGAAGTCATTACAAATACTTCAGTCTTTTTAAAAATAAAATTTATGAAATATAATCGTTGTTATTTCATTGTTCTAATTTCTGGGCTTCAGCTGATTGTATTGTTTTACATACTCAGATGGTCAGGAGTGAACTAGAGCAATGGTCCCTATTTTATAGAAGCTGTAAAACTGATAGCAGGAAAAAAAAAAGTTATTGTGCCTCCTCAGCAGTAGACCAGTGTCTGGTTCCTGGAAAATGGGGCAGAGCCCAGGAGAAATGTTTATCAGTTTCAAAACAGATATTACTTGGAGAGGACTGGATAATAGACTGATGATTTAATTCAGCAAAACTTCCTCTACCATGAATCCCTGTAGTTGGCCCTGGCTGATTGGCTTCGTGGACAGAGCATTGCTTGGGTGTGTGGACATCCCTGGATGGATCCTTAGTCAGGGCACACATGAGAAGCAAACATTGCTTCTCTTACCCATCCTCTCCCCCTTCTCTCCGTCTTCCCCTCTAGCAGCCAGTGTCTGCCGAGGGTGCTGAGGATAGGATACTCAGTTGATTCAAGCAAGCATCAGTCCAGATGGGGGTTGCCAGATAGAGCCTAGTCAGGGTGCCTGTGAGAGCCTGTCTCTATATCTAGCCTCCTCTCATTAAATAAAAAAAAAAAATCCAAAATCATACATCCTTTTTGTTAAAGTAACAGATGGATTATAATGGTATTTTTTAAGTCATGATAATACTTTATTTTATCATAATTGACTATTTTCATAGTTGCTCTCCATAACTTTTATTTTCTAAATATTTATATATTTTTAAGTTTTTTACTTAAAAAATTTTAAGTTTTGCTGACATACAGTATTATATTGGTTTCAAGTGTATGACATCATGATTAGACCTGTCTATACCTTATGAAGTAATCACCATGCAAAATCTAAGTCCCATCTGTCATCATATGTTGTCAATACTATTGTTACAATTATCATATATTGTTATTGTTATTGACTATATTCATTACATTACATCCGTGACTTTTTAGAACTGGTATTTCTTAATCCTCTATCTTTTCCACACATTCCCCCTCACAAAACAAAACAAAATAGAAACAAACTCATAGATATAAAGAATAAACTAAAAGTTGCCAGAGGGGAAGGAGACGGGAGGATCATTGTATTTTTATATCTAAAAAACTATGAAGGATTCAATCTTTTTTAGTTTCATGGTCAATAAAAGGTCAGATACTGAAGTTAAAATCTAATCCCTAAGGCAGGTGGTCAGGAGAAAAGGGTCATGTTTTTGGTAAATACTGCTTAATGGGATCTAGTATTTAAGAACATTAAATATAGATATATGACTTGTCATGACATCAGGTGAAATAGCCTACACCATCTTACACAAAAGTTTCTTTCAACTGAAAATGATGCATGTTTTTTACTGGTAGTCTTAGTAATAAGAGTTCATTAAAGCAGTTTTCTCTGATCCTTACTATCCTCTACTTTTTCAGAATAGCTTGATCTTAAGAAATATTTAACTTCAATAAGAATTATATATGGTAAAATTACTTGTGTTTTTAATGTTGTCAGTGCAGTTTTTTGAAGTTAATGTCAGTTAGGTTAATATCTTAATCATTCAAGCTGCCCAGTTCCCCTTAATAATTTAATATGTGTTGGCTTTCTAATCCAATGATAAAGCAAACTGAATATACAAGGTTTTCCACTATCTAGCAACTCCCTTGCTCTGGCCCAACGCTAGCCTGAAGTGTGGCAGTTGTGTTGACTAAGTATCAGGAAAAAAGCGATGGATATACTAGAGGGACAGAATGGAGAAAAGTATAAGAGCTCAGGTGACCAAGAAATCTATAAACTGATTACTAAAAAAGATCATATCAAACGTTTATTATATACATGCATATGGATAGGTGAAACTCTGGCTATCTCTTCAGCCTTATTTTTAACCATTCATTCATATGCACTTTATGTTCTAGCATGCTATTTTATGACTTTATGTCTTTTTTTATGTAGTTTTCTCTTTGAAAGCCTTTGTCATCTGGCCAGCATGATGATTGACTACTGATCTTTTAAAACTGAGCTTTGATAAAGCTTTTGTTAACTTTCTTATTACTCCTTGTCCAAGTCGTCCTGACACTCACTTTCTGACACCACCAGCTAATACTTGTAGGCAGTACAAAGCAGAGATTGAGAAATGACTGCTTTACAATCTGGATATAGTGAAAATAAGATTTTCTAAAAAGATTTAAACTACAATGTTAATATATGATGAATTTCACCACAGTCACAAAAAGAAGTCAGAATAATTTCTGAAATATGAAAATTCTACATTAATAGAATTGTTAATATTAGTTCAAAGTGAGAATAGTGAGGAAGAAATTTGAATGAGAAAGATTGTGATTCACTCTCTTGCTAGATTCTTTGATGAACAAGGAGGATTGACCTAGAGGTCAGGAAAAGTGGAAAAAACAAAACAAAACAAGAAGCAAAAGATAACAACATGATGGTGTGGATCTTAATGGAGGAGAACATTTTATTTTATTTTATTTTATTTTATTTTATTTTAATTTTACACAGACAGAGAGAGAGTCAGAGAGGGATAGATAGGGACAGACAAACAGGAACGGAGAGAGATAAGAAGTATCACTCATTAGTTTTTTGTTGCAACACCTTAGTTGATCATTGATTGCTTTCTCATATGTGCCTTGACCGTGGGACTTCAGCCGACTAAGTAACCCCTTGCTCAAACCAGAGACCTTGGGTCCAAGCTGGTGAGCTTTGCTCAAACCAGATGAGCCCTGCTCAAACCAGATGAGCCCGTGCTCAGGCTGGCAACCTCAGGGTCTTGAACCTGGGTCCTCTGCATCCCAGTCCGATGCTCTATCCACTGTGCCACCGCCTGGTCAGGCGGAAGACATTTTATTAATCAAGTATGTAATAATCATTATTGTGCTAAAATGAAGAGAAAAAAGCCACAATTCTACTTCCTGACCATCAGGAAAGGTGAATTCAAACCTGAAAGACGCAGAGAAAGTGGTATCCTCAAGAAAAAGCTGGATTTCAACTATGATCAATGTAGAAAAACTAATTGACATGTAATTTGTGACTCTGGTTAAATTCAATCTCAGTAAACTCTCAAACATGAATATGTACTGAGCCAGTTGACAGAGGGCATGTTTCAACCTGTTTGAGTTGGTGCCAACTTGCCAAGCAATGGAAACTCTCTGAATATTTTTCCTGATGGAACTACATCAGTATCTCTCCCAGCAGGTATTGTGGGAATGGACAAAATAGATATTTACAGATAAGGAACAAAGAGGAATAGCTTCTTGCTCTGTTACTCTGCTCACAGAGCAATATTCTAATAATTTGGGTTTTAATATATCTTGCGTACAAGGAGAAAATATTCTTGGAAATGAATATAAATGTCTAATCTTCATAAGATTTTCTTTCTTACTGTAAATTAAGGAATTTATATACATTGGTTTTATACATCAGTCCTTTGTGAAAATTGTCAGAGTAAATTGAAAACCCTAGACCAGGGGTCGGGAACCTATTGCTCGCGAGCCAGATGTGGATCTTTTGATGGCAGCATCTGGCTCGCCAACAAATCTTTAATAAAAAAATAATAATGTTAAAAATATAAAACATTCTCATGTATTACAATTCATTTATTTCCTACCGCTCATGTTCACGGTTGCAGGTGGCTGGAGCCAATCACAGTTGTCCTCCAGGACAACACCAAATTTTTATTGGATAATGCATACCATACACGGGTTGTTGCGAGGTCAGGAAGTAAACTTCCCTCCTTTTAATCAAGTAGTCAGCTAGCTAATTGCAAAAACCTTTTTGATGAAGAAGATGGCTAAAAGAAAAAAAGATGGGGAGTATCGTACTTTTCAGCAGGAATGGACAGAGGAATTCGCCTTTGTGGAGAGAGCAGGTTCTGCAGTGTGTCTAATATGCAATGATAAAATTGCATCAATGAAACAGTCAAATATAAAGCTGCACTTCAACACATGCCATACTACATTTGCATTGAAATATCCAGTGGGGGACAGCAGGAAGAAAGCATGTCAAAAGCTACTGTGCAGAGTGCAAGCTAGTCAGCAGCAACTCTGTGTTTGGACCCAACAAGGTGACTGGAATTCGGCTAGCATTGCTGGTGCTTTAGCAATTGTGAGAAATGGAAAGCCATTCACAGAAGGGGAGTATGCTAAAACATTCATGCTTGATGTTGCCAATGAACTTTTTGATGACTTTTCGGATAAAGACAAGATAATTAAACAAATAAAAGATATGCCTCTGTCGGCAAGAACTGTTCACGATCGTACCATCATGATGGCAAATCAAATTGAGGCAACAGAAGTGAAGAACATAAATGCAGCACCATTCTTTTCTCTCGCTTTGGATGAGTCAACAGATGGAAGTCATTTATCCCAGTTCAGCATGATTGCAAGGTATGCTGTCCATGAAACACTACATGAGGAAAATCTTGCTGTTTTGCTTATGAAAGAGACAACAAGAGGGGATGAGTTATTTAAGTCTTTCACTGAGTTTGCTAAAGAAAAAATCTACCAATGGATAAACTTAATTCAGTGTGTATAGATGGTGCTCTGTGCATGATGGGGAAAAACAGAGGATTCATAGCACTTCTTTGTGAAAATGAAAAGAGACCCATCCTAAGTTTTCACTGCATCTTACATCAGGAGGCACTTTGTACTCAGATATGTAGCAAGCATTGGTGAGGTGATGTTGCTGGTCATTCGGGTGGTCAACTTTACTGTTGCCCAAGTCCTGGTTTGCTTCTGCACAGTAATGTGCGTTAGCTGTCAGGAGGGAAGGTGCTCAGCCATTTTGCATCTTTTCTGAGTGAAATCCAGGCTTTTCTTGAAACAAAAAATGTCGAGCATCCTGAGTTAGCTAACACTGAGTGGCTCCTGAAGTTCTACTATCTCGTGGACATGACTGAACATCAAACCAGCTCAATGGGAAAATGCAAGGCATTGGAAATACAGTCTTCTCCTTTCAACAAGCAGTGTTTGCATTTGAAAACAAGCTGGAACTCTTCATCACTGACATTGAAACAGGTCATTTATTACATTTTGAAAAACAGGGGGAGTTTAAAGATGCATGCACAGCAAGTGACCCTGCTCGACATCTTGATCTCCAGCAGCTAGCGGGCTTCACATCTAATCTCCTACAATCGTTCAAAGTGCGCTTTGGAGAATTTCATAAGTGCACTCATTTTTTTAAGTTCATCACCCATCTACACAAGTGTGCAGTGGATAGCGCCAACCTGAGTTACATCCCCGGTGTCTCTGTCAGAGATTTTGAGCTACAAGCTGCTGACCTGAAGGCCTCAGACATGTGGGTGAATAAGTTCAAGTCACTGAATAAAGATTTGGAAAGACTTGCATGACAGCAAGCAGAGTTGGTGAGCAAACATAAGTAGGGAGATATGAAAAAACTTCAACCCGCAGACCAGCTGATTGTCAGAACTTGGAACGCGCTTCCCGTCACATACCACACACTGCAGCATGTGAGTATTGCTGTAATGACAATGTTTGGCTCTACATGTACATGTGAGCAGTCTTTCTCACATCTAAAGAATGTTAAGACCAACCTATGATCATGTTTAATGGATGGAAGTCTCAACACCTGCATGAAGCTTAACCTCACCACGTATCAACCAGACTACAAAGCCATCAGCAAAACCATGCAGCACCAGAAGTTGCATTAATGGTAAGAAGTACTTTATTCATCATTGGTTAGCAATAGCATAATGTTATTAAAAAGAATTCAGAGACTTATTGTACTTTAAAAGTGTTGGTCTTACATAAAATGCACACATTTACTTGTATTTAGTGTTAAACATATTGTATGGCTCTCACGGAATTACATTTTAAAATATGTGGCGTTCATGGCTCTCTCAGCCAAAAAGGTTCCCGACCCCTACCCTAGACAATCATTGCTGGAACATTGAAAAGATGCCTTTTTAGGCATGACCAAATTATGAGCCAACTATGGACTTACATCTATCACAGAAAATAATTCTACTATTACTGAATATCTCTATACACTGAGAAACTCTATCAGAAAAATACCTCCATTACTCTGGAAATAACATATTTTTTATGAGTCATGCCTACAAATTTGTGATGTTTGGAGGTCAGAATGGTTTTGTTCTCTTATATATCCACAGCATCTAGTGTAGTGCCTGGTATGTATTAGGCAATAGTTTATGAAAGAAATTGAACAGTGCTAGGAATGAAAGTTTGTGTCTCCTCAAAATTCATATTTGAAACTTATTCCCCAAAATGATGGTGTCTGGAGGAAGAGACTTGGGAAGTGATTAGTTTCTGAATGGCAAGTTCTTATTATAGGCACAGTGCCCCTATAAAAGAGACCCCAGAGACTTCTAGTCAAGATGATGGTGTAGGTAAATTGAGTCATTCTCCCACAACCACCTCAAATTTAAACTGCAGAACAATCCTTATTTAGAACTACCTGAAACTTAGCTGAATGGAAGTCCTACAACTAGAGAATTAAAGAAGAAGACATATTGTTAGGTGGAATAGACAGTTACCAGGGCAGGAAAAGAAGAGAGGAGAAAAGAATGGGATTTATCTCACCCACTATAAAAGGGTGTCAGCAGACTTAGGGTCTGGCAAAACAAAATTACCAGATGGCCAGACAGCCTTGAAACCCTGTATGTTAGTTCAAGATCAAGGGGAGCCTTGAAACCCTATATGTTAGCCTTGATAACATGGAAACAAAGCCTTGAAGCTAAGAGTACATACTGCTAAGACCCCAATAGACAGGGCACTCAGACTAGCTGAGTTATTTATGTGTGCCTTATGCCACGTCTACAACTTTGCTTAAAAAATTGCTTGCTTTGCTTGAATGTTGCACTCTGTCTCTTGCTTGAATTCTTTCTTATGAGCATGGCAAGAACCAAGGAGGAAGAACTCTCCTTGGGTTTGGGTTTTCTCTGGTGACAATATGAAGACTGGTAAGAGGGGTCCTGGCAGGTTGGCTCAGCAGTAGAGTGTCAGCCCGGCATGTGGAAATCCTGGGTTTGATTCCCGACCAGGGCACACAGGAGAAGTGCCCACCTTCTTCTTCATCCCTCCTCCTCTCCTTTCTCTCTGTCTCTCTCTTCCTCTCCCACAGCCAAGGCTCCATTGGAGCAAAGTTGGACTAGACACTGAGGATGGCTCCATGGCCTCCACCTCAGGCACTAAAATGGCTCCAGTTACAATGGAGCAATGCCCCAGATGGGCAGAGCATTGCCTCCTAGTGAGCATGCTGGGTGGATCCTGGTCTGGCTCATGTGGGAGTCTGTCTGCCTCCATGCATCTCACTTCAGAAATACACACACACACACACACACACACACACATACACACACACACACACTGGTAGTAGGGCCAGAGAAGTAGAACACATTGATCCCTTGCCCATGTGAGGCAGAGAAAAACCTGGAGGGATATCTCAGCTGCATAGGTCCCCCTTGAAGAGTGTGAGGTACCAGTCACACACCAGACCCCCAGCCCAGCGTTCCAGTGGCAGGAAGAGAAATATCCATAATTTCTGTCTGGAGAGACCAACAGCGAGGGATAGAGGCTGAAGGGGACAGAGAGCTGCTGGAGTCCCAAGCACTTCCTCTTAAAGAGCCCGTGCACAAACTTACTCGGATTCAATGCCTCTGAGCTCCAGTACTGAGGCAGCAGCTTGAAAAGCACTGGACACATAAGGGAAGAATTGAATTGTCCCACATCATGATAGGAGCAGGTAGCAGCTTTCTCCCAGACAGAAGTGCTGGCAGAAGCCCTTGCTCTTTTGCTGAGCCTTCCACCCACAGAGCCAGCTGGCAGTTGCCATATCTGGGTCTCCACTAGCCTGACTCACACTGTTTGCCCTACCCTGATGATTTTCTAAGGACACACTCACTCAACCTGTGAGCCCAACTCAAGCGGTTTCCAGTGGGTTTTCCATCCAATGGCCTGTCTTGGCTCATGCTTCAGATTTTCCTAAAATCTCTCAAGTAGCATCTGGCTTCAGCATGATCCATACCTCTTGCTAAGTGGCCCCAGGCCTGGCACTAGTAACAGCCAGTCATGGTTCATAGCTTATTCTCTCTTAGGGACTTCTAAAACCATCAGAATTAGTAGCAATCTGCAGTTCCCTTTGTAACTCATGCAGGGTGGTCCCAGGCAAAACACAGGTGGTGGCTAAGTTTGGCCTATACCTCCCAAATTCACAAGAAACAGAGCACCTGCTGGACAGCTTGAAACCATGTCAAAGCATGACTCAACCCCCTCCACAGGTGACACACTCAAGGAGCAGTCTCAGCAGGCACCAGAATCTTGTTTAAGTAAGTCTTGCTCTGTGGGGTGGGCCTCTTGCATAGCTGATTCTCCACCATGGTGGTTGGTAGTGCTAGCCAGTCCTTACAGCTAATTGTCCTAGGGATAAATCTCTCCCACTGATGTGCCAACAGCAATCAAGTCTCAATCACAACAGAGCATACGCACCCCATATGGAATATGCACCTGGAATGCCCAGCTTGGGTGAATGGGGAGGCTGTGTCACCGGGCCCTACAGGATACCTACTACATAAGACCACTCTACCAAGCCTGGGAGGTATAATAATAGGTTTCCTTAATTCATTGAAGCAAACACAGGAAGGCAGCCAAAATGAGGAGACAAAGAAACATTTCTCAAATGAAAGAACAGAACAAAACTCCAGAAAAAAAAAAAAAAACTAAACAAAATGGAGACAAGAAATCTACCAGATGCAGAGTTCAGAAAACTGGTTCTAAGTGTTACCAGATGGGGCCTGGGACCAGAGCAGGTCTGCCTCAGGTCAGCCAGTAGCGCATGGGTTCTTGACTTAAAGCTTTCGCATCATGAGTCCAAGTGATTTTGAGAGTATTTTTATTACAGCTGGAGACAGTGAGACAAAGGGAGGGAACAGGGTCCCCAAACTTTTTACACAGGGGGCCAGTTTACTGTCTCTCAGACCGTTGGAGGGCCACCATATACAGTGCTCCTCTCACTGACCACCAATGAAAGAGGTGCCTCTTCCGGAAGTGTGGTGGGGGCCGGATAAATGGCCTCAGGAGGCCGCATGCAGCCCATGGGCCATAGTTTGGGGACGCCTGGTTTAGAAGCAACAACAGGGGAAAGAGTAGGCAGGGCTACTTTCTAGAAACACTGTAGGAAAAAAGTGAGTCATGATAGGCTGTATGAACTCACAGAAAAGTAAAGATTGCGGTGACAGAAGTGAGCCAAGGTGGGGCTGCTTTTAGTTCACTGGGAAGTCAGAGAGAGAGGGGCCTTGGAGACGGGTTCAGAGGGTAAGCCGGGAATGAGCTGCTGCTGCCCTCTGCTCACCCTGGATGCAGGTCTTGTGGGGACCCTTAGAATTTAGGAGAGAAAGAACAGATACATGTGTAAGGGAGAAACACATGGATGTACTATAGAGGGAGTGCACGCTGGGTTCTTTGTTTTGAGATATTTTATCTATTTTAGTTTCAGGAAAACCTAGGGAGGCTTCAGGGGGGGGTCTTAATAGAATATGCATTAGCTTTTTATGTGTGTCATTTAATAAGTTGATTCATCAAAATATGCGTAAAGAGGAGTCAGGGTTATTTTCTGGTTAGTTTTATTTTTAAATAATGTCGTACAAGTGGGACCGCACCAGGTTCCTGTGGCAGATAGCACTAAGTGGATCATCAGTGCGATTTGTTGAGAAACGTGTGGCACATCTATGGGACAGGTTATGTCATCAGTCCTCCTGTTGGGATGGGGGATTTAGATATTTAAAACAGCTTGATCTCGTCTTTTAAATGTGTGATGTAGGCAGGCACCATGGCAATTTCCCCAGCCCTCTCAGAGGATGTATTCATTTTTTAAATGGCAGGTTTAATACAAATTTTTTTAAACTGTCTGATCTTATATAGTATGTCATTATTTCCTAGAGCAGAGTAGTATTCTATGTCATTGTGTACATCTTACTTATCCAATCCTCTATGGAGGGATACTTTGGCTACTTCCATGTCTTGGCCACTGTGAATAATGCTGTGATGAACATGAGATTGCATGTCTTTGTGCACCAATGTTTTTCAGTTTTTTGGGGTAGATACCCAGTAAAGGGATTGCTAGGTCAGATGGTAATTCTATTCTTAATTTTTTGAGGTACCACCATATTTTCTTCCATAATGGCTGCACTAGTTTACATTCCCACCAGCAGTGGATGAAGGTTCCTTTTTCTCCATAGCCTCTCCAACACTTGTTGCCTGTCTTGTTGATGAGTGCCATTCTAACTGGTGTGAGGTGGCATCTCATTGTAGTTTTGGTTTTCATCTCTCTAATCGCTACTGAAGATGAGCGTCTTTTCATATATCTGTGGGTCATTTGCATGTCTTCTTGGGAGAAGTTTCTGTTCAGGTCCTCTCTCCAGAAAAGAGTATTATTTAAAAGTGTTTGGAGGTAAGGATAAAGGGATTAAAATTGGGCCGTATAAAACTATTACAGGACAAGCAAGTGCTAGTCAGTAAAATAATAAAATCAATTACAGTATCTGCTCAAAGAAGGAACAAAATGTGTGTGGATTGAAGATCAATGTCTAGAATCTAGCGGGTCTAGATCCCTAACTATAACTGCATTAAAACTGGCACAGAAAGAAGCCTGCCAGTGTGCGAAAATGCTCTTTGCATCCTCTTTTTCTAGTTAATCTTTGATAATCAGTCAATTAATTTTGCCTGAAGTTCTCAGAGAAACAGTAAACAATGGAACCAGCTATCTTAATATGTGCAGACTCTGATTTTAATGAAATTTTCTGAGGTTTTTTTTAAAGATCACCAAACCATCAAAAAACATTTCTGACTCCTCTCCTACCAGAAGGTAGGCTATCATATAGAAACAATCCAAAAAAAAAAAAAAAAAAAAAAGATGAGATACTCTTATTAGATAAATGACAATTTGCCAGTGATTTATTAGATAAGAACTTTGCACTCTTGCCTTAAAACGTAAAATTTTAGTCACTGTTGTCTTTTTACTCTACTGTAATTTTTTTTTATATTTTTCTCCCTGTAATGTTCCTGAGTTTGATTTATCTAATATGGTCAAATATTTGTATAAAGCACAAATGAGTCGATGCTGCACACATCTCATAAAATATGTTTGGAGAATAATTTTTGACGGATAGGAAACCTTTTGGTCAACCTTGCAGTTGGTTTTCAAAGGTCATTTTTTTTCCAACTAAAACTCAATTAGTTTTATAAAATGTGAGTTAGTGGTGTTTATCCAATTCCCAGTATAGCCTGATTCTGTAGCATGTGGAGGTGGTGATAGGTATTTCAAAAACAGCAAATATCCCTTCAGTTTTCTCCTGCCCATTCCACCCCATTCCACTTGATGAAGTCCAATTAACAAAAAATATATGAACATAATGAAAAAAAATTGGTCTTGCAGAAAACATTTCAGTGACTACTGAAGTAAAAGATTATTTCCCCTGAAATGTTTGATTGAAAGAATAATTACTGTTTAATGTACCTTATGATAAATTCTATAATGTCTTCTTCATTAGTTTTTTTAAATCATGGATAGATAAAAACTCATTGTATATGTTGAAAGAAAAAAAAATCCCCAAACTCAGAATAAACTATTATTTTTTAGACACTTTTAATACGGCTTTTAATGATTTTCTTATGCAATAATTTTTATGTCTGATAGATATTCTCAGGAATACTGCAAAACCTCTTATGAATCATTTATTATTTTCTAACCTTTTGAAACATTTAACTGAGGAAAAAAATCTATAAGCAGGTTTATACATTTTTCTCTAAAAATGGTCCTTCTTAGTAAAGCTTGACTGATGATAGTGTTTTATAGTAAAACAGTACTTTGTCCTACTCACTGAATAGATTTCCGTCCATAAAGATATAAAGGAAGCTATAATTATTTTTTTTTTAAAAAAATAGCAAAAAGGTGTTTACGATAGAAAAATGCAGAGAACTTTTTTTTTATAGTAGGTCAAGCTAGTTAAGAAAGTAAAAACAAAGAAAGGTTTTTGTTCATAGTTCCACTAACAGTTTTACATAGGCTGAAACAATGGACTCTAATCCTGTGACGAGTATTCTACAAACACACATGGCTTGAGAAAATGTCTGGAAACAGCGATCTTGTTGAGCCGGGCTTCGTGCAGTTAGATGATTGAGAAGCACAACATGCTCTGCAGATGCTGAAGCCATGTAATTCTGACCTTCCTCCAGGAAAGAATGAGCTTTGTTGACTGGAACTAAAGCTTCTCTAAAGGTGTAAAATAACCGTGAATTTCCTATTACTATGGACAACTATTTCAGATATTCACAGCCAATTTATTCATGGTAGCTAACAGCTGTTCATAATAGTCATGCCTCAGAGTACTGTAAACCTTCTAATAAGAGGTGGGGTACATTTCTCACTCTTTCTCTTTTTTCAAGAAGAAAAACCAGGTTATAACCAGATTATTTTTTGCAATTTTGTCTCAAAAATGCATTTTATGGTTTAGAAATTTAAGAAAGTTTGAGAAGTCTTTAATTTTTTTTCTAATTCTATAAACAATAACTTTATAGATAAATCTGTCTAGAGATGTAACTCACATAAATCAGAATACTTTCCCAAATTTGTTTTAGTTATATTACTAATAGAATTTTACTTCAAATAGAAAATTGAACAAAATGACAATGAGAAAGTATTTTTATGCAGTTAGTCTACTTTTTTATTGAATATAGATGTTTTTAATATCCACATGGAAGCTCTCTATGTATTTTGATCTAGAGAAGTTTTATAGTAAGTATACTGAATTCTAGTATTAATTCAGATCTGTGAAATTGGCTCCAATTTTAGAAATGTCATAAACAAGTTTAGTATATAATATTCTATATGTGTTGCTCAAATAAGTGTCAATAGAAGATGATGTTGATGGAGTGTGGTAACATTTGTGTGCTAGTTATAACTTTAATGTAAATTTCTGAAAATAGACGTCATGCAGCAATTGCAATTTCTCCCCCCTCAAACACATTAGTTTTTTTTTTAAAGTGGCTTGAGGCAGCAATTTGTACCCATGGCTACTCAACATTGGAAAAATATCTGTAGACTTAAATAAATGACTGAATCTACTTGTGGGCTCTGCAAATCATAATCAGCACTTCAATTAATTACTCTTTGCATCCAATTGGGAGAAACTTCTGAGAGTTGAAGCAGTATGCATACCTTAGCCTTCTGCTTGGGAGCCTTTTTACTGGCTTGTTTTGGGAACTCAAATTGATGAAGTTCAAAATGTTATTGCATTTTGTTTGAATAATTGCATTTCAACAAAACAAGAGATAGTATTATATTTTATAAAATACACTTTATTACAAACTATATGACGTACGAAAACATAACATGCAAACCTAGATTCACTACATAAACAGTTTTGGTAAATGTTCAAAAATTGGTTTCTTTTTGTATGATTAAGGGGAAAGATCTAGTGAATGAAGATTGCTTTAAAATATTCATTTAAAATGCTTGTTGATGGAAAGGATAAAATATTATGAAATGTTTTGATACTTTAAATTTCAGAAGTTGTTGATGTTGTTATTAATACTGAAATGTATATTTTGGCCCTGGCCAGTGGTTCAGAGGATAGAGCATCCGCCCAGCATATGCCCATCTTGGGTTTGATTCTAGGTCAGGGCACATAGGAGAAAACTACCATCTGCTTCTCCCTCTTCCCCATCTCCCTTCTCTCCTCTTCCCCTCTTGCAGCCAGAGGCTCTATTGGTTTGAGCATGGCCCCAGGCACTAAAGTAAATCAACCTCAGCTGCTAAAAATAGTTCAATACTGAAGCATTGGCCCCAGATGGGGTTTCCAGGTGGATCCTGGTTGGAGTGCATGTGGGAGTCTGTCCCACTATCTCCACTCCTCTCACTTACAAAAAACAAAATTATATTTTACAGAAAAAATGTTAATACATGTCATTATTAAAACCTATTTATACAGAAAATTGAGGTTTGAGGTGTGTATATTTTTTTTTAGGTGAAAGGAGGGGAGATAGTGAAACAGACTCCCACATGTGCCCCTAACCGGGATTCACCAGCACCCCCATCTGGAGCTATTTTTAGTGCCTGAAACTGATTAT
The DNA here is from genome assembly GCF_036850765.1 of Saccopteryx bilineata. NCBI lineage: Eukaryota > Metazoa > Chordata > Mammalia > Chiroptera > Emballonuridae > Saccopteryx > Saccopteryx bilineata. The sequence goes on from NC_089497.1 coordinate 20,770,309, forward strand.
CTCCAATGGAGATATCCTCAGCTCCCAGGGTCACACTTGAACCAACTGACCCACTGGTTGCTGGAGGGGAAGAGGTAGAGAAAGGAGGGGGGAGAAGCAGAGGGTCACTTTTTCTATATGCTCTGACTGGTAACAAACCCAAGAGTCCATCTGCTGGGCCTATGCTCTATCAACTGAGCCATTGGCCAGGACCTGAGGTGTATGAATTTTAATACACCTCAAATTTAGTGTTGAGTCTCACAAATAAAATTCAACAATGTTTTTTTAGAGTTAACTCAATTTTTTAATTGTATTAATAATATATATATTCACTTTTAATGTAAATTCCTAATTATTAAAATTATATACAAAATTATAAAACTATTTAAAACTAAGTAAAATGGTGTTTATTTCTTCAAATAGTATTTGTGTTCATTCCTCTTTCTAGGTCTTCCCTGTATATGTATATACACATTAATTAATTCTCACCACGCACGAGTCCTATTTGAGAATGATATAATGCTTCAGACATAATATCACTTCTCCCTGGAATACAGTATAATTAAGATATTAAAAATCTTTATAATTTCCTAAATTACAAAACACTACCACTGTAGCAAGTCATAAATAATAAAATTAAAACAAAAATACTATTTTATTGAAATATTTATACTAAGTAGTCAACCAGGTCTTTTATCAATATTTTAAATAACTTGTACTTGTTTGTATAATATAAAATGATGTATAATCAAAATTGCAAACTGCTATAGGTTTGGACAACTTGGAGCAACTTGCTGGTAAAGAGATATAGTGGAGACACTATTCTATTTTCATTGTAAAATAAATAAATAAATAAATAAATAAATAAATAAATAAATAAATAAATAAAAGGGTCTCTGAAGAGAGAATATGTACAAAACATAGAGAAAAAAACAATGTGGAGGTAAAAGGAGTTTTGTATGTTCTTTTTAGAAAAATGCTGTGATAAATTCTGTCTAACACTGTGGTATCATCACAGAGTAGAAATTGAGGTATTCTCACAGTGGTATTATCACAGGGGAGACAAAGCATGAAAAGAAAATTCTAAAATTTATATTTTTAGGAGAGTACCCATTTAAATTTGAATATAGACTGGCATGCAAACAAGTTTCCAGCAAATGAGTCAATTGAGATTATTTGTATTTGTTGAAATTAATGCTGCCTTCACAACCCATTAAAAAAATGGGTTAATTTATGAATCCCATTTTATTCTCAAACAAACCTTTATATATATATATATATATATATATATATATATATATATATATATGCCATAGTATTGATTTTCTTTACAAATTAGTCTACTTTAGAAGCATGGACAAATAGAAGACAGCGCTGATAAAAATAGGGCAATGGAATCAAAAACTCTATGCCTCATTCAGCCTTATCTTCAATAAACTTGTATAAGTTAATTCTCATTTTCCAGGAACTCCTGATAAACTCAATCTTATTTCCTCATCATCCCAAGTGGCTATTTGGCCATAAATGGCATAATCCTGGCTCCAATTAATCTAATAAAAAAATACCAAATACTTTAAGAAAGATTGACTTATTTTTACTTTGCTAATAATTGATAAATTAAAAAAATTAATTACTCCAATAAAAACAAAAATAAAATTCCCCAAGTTTTCATCTATATACAAACTAATAAAACAATCTGGTCATGGGTAAAATTAAAAGACAAATATTAAAAATAATATCTACAGAAAATGTGGTTGTTTGAAAAGCTTATCTAGCAAGTGAATTGACCCATAACAAATATTTGACCAATTTAGGATAAATCAAAATGTGGTGAAAAAAACCTAACCTTTGAGTCAGACAAAAGACATGGTTTACAGCCTGGATTCTAAACTTGTCATCATTTTTTTTTTTTTCATTTTTCTGAAGCTGGAAACGGGGAGGCAGTCACACAGACTCGCACATGCGCCCGACCGGGATCTACCCGGCATGCCCACCAGGGGGCGATGCTTTGCCCCTCTGGGGCGTCGCTCTGTTGCATCCAGAGCCATTCTAGTGCCTGAGGCAGAGGCCACAGAGCCATCCCCAGCGCCCGGGCCATCTTTGCTCCAATGGAGCCTCGCTGCCGGAGGGGAAGAGAGAGACAGAGAGGAAGGAGAGGGGGAGGGGTGGAGAAGCAAATGGGAGCCTCTCCTGTGTGCCCTGGCCAGGAATCGAACCTAGGACTCCTGCACGCCAGGCCGACCGCTGAGCCAACCGGCCAGGGCAACTTGTCATCATTTTAGTTCTTCTAAGTAAGGTTACCTTTATCTCAGTATTAGAATCTTCATAAATAAATAAATAATTTTTTTTTCATAATACTATTACAATAATTGAATAATATAAATATTATAAAAAGTTTGACACGTTTGACCAGGTGGTGGTTCAGTGGATGGAGTGTTCGACTGGGTTGTAGTGGACCTAGATTCAAAATCCCGAGGTCCCCAGCTTGAGCGCTGGCTCATCAGGCTTAAGCATGGTCTCACCAGCTTGAGCTAGGGGTTGCTGGCTTGAGCATGGGATCATGAACTTGACCCCATGGTTGCTGGCTTGAGCCCAAAGGTTGTTGGTTTGAGTAAGGGCTCACTCAGGCTACTGTAGCCCGCCAGGTCAAGGCATATATGAGAAAGCAATCAATAAACAACTAAGGAGCTGCAACAAAAAATTGATGCTTCTCATCTCTCTCCTTTCCTGTCTGTCTGTTCCTATCTGTCCCTCTCTCTGATTCTCTGTCTCTGTCAAAAATAAAAATAAAAAATAAAAAAAGTTTAACACAATATTTGGAGAATTTTGTCAAATATGTACGTATGTGTTAGAACTGAACTGTATTCCACCCTTCTTAAATTCAAAATTAATAAGTGGAAGTTCCAACTCCCAGTACCGTATAGATTGTGAATTCATTTGGAGATAGAGCTTTTAAAGAGGTGATTAAGTTAGAATGAGGCCTGGAGGGTTGGCTTTAATCCAATCTAACATGCGTCCTATAGGAAAAGAAAATCTCAAAAGAGACCTCAGGGATGCTTTTACCCAGAAAAAGTCCAGATGAGGACATAGCAAGATGGCAACCATCTGCAAGCTAAGGAGAGAGGGCTCAGGAGAACTTAAACCTGCTGACACTTCAGTATTAAAACTTCAGCCTATATAATCAGGAAAATATACATTTCTCTTATCTAGTATTTTATTGTGACAGCCCTTGCAAACTAATACAATATGCATATGCAGAAATAAAAAATTATTCCCAGTGCAAGCATAGGTCTAATGCTGGATGTCATAGTTATTAAAAACATGCCTTAGGATATGTGCCAGATCTGTATATGTATTATTTCACTTAATTGTCTGAAGTAACAATAATTAACTAAGTGATATTTTAATTTCTATTTTACAAAGAGGAAACTGAGTCACAAAAGGTTTCAATAAAATAACTAAGGTCACACTGCTAGACCAAGAACAAACTTCAAGCTCATAATCACTATGTTCTAAAAGAAACTGTTAAATTAACAATAAACAAACATTCAGTTTATGGGTATGTAGTACAAATTATACATCAAAATTCATTGAAGAGAACAAACCCCGACAGCCATTGTTATAAAAGAAGGAAAAGTCATGTAGACTTTAAACCTAACTTGGGCATATTGAGTACATTCTACCAGATCTATTTTTACATGAACTTTTCAATGCTCTTTTTTTATGAGAAATGTAGCTGATATAAGCAGTTTTAGAGCACCAAGAGTTGTTTTTAGTATAACCTAGACTATAATTTTAGAGTCCCTTATCCCCTCACTTCCAAGTATTCATTAAGTAATTCTGTGAGCACAAACACAGAGAAGATAACTCAAAAAGATAATAATGGCTGACTACCTCAACTGACTCATGATAAAAATGCTCAGATTTTCAATGTGAAAAATCATTTCATTTTGTTAAAGTAATATGAAGTATTTGAATAGGTCAAATACCTGAATTACATAGTATCTTAACAGAAACTTATTTGATATTTTAAATTATTATCTTTTATTCAGAAACTAAATTAATGGGGTGACACTAATCAATGAGTACACAGGTTTTAGGTGAACATCTTCATAGCATTTTAATTGTTGAGTGCATTATGTGACCATCACCCAAAATCAAATCATTTTTCATCACTATTTGTCCCTCTTAACCATTCTCCCCCACCTCCTCCCCATGGTAACCACTTAAATTTTATCTATAGTCTCAGTTTTATATCCCACCTATGTGTGAAATCATAATGTTTTTAGCTTTTTCTGATTTACTTATTTCACTTAGTAGAATATTCTCAAGGTCCATCCATGTTGTCCTAAAGGGCAATTTATCATCATTTCTTATGGCTGAGTAGTATTCCATTGTATATATGTGTCACACCTTCCTTATCCAATCCTCTATTGAGGGACACTTTGGTTATTTCCATGTCTTAGCCACAGTAAATAATGCTGCAATAAACATTGAAGTGTCTTTCTGGACCAATGTTTTCAAGTTTTTTGGGTAGATACAGAGGAAAGGGATTGCTGGATCATATGGCAATTTTAATCTTAATTTTTTGAAGGACCACCATACTGTCTGACATAATGAGGGTTCCTTTTTTCCACAGCTCCAACATTTTTTATTATCTGTCTTGTTTATAACAGCTATTCTAAAAGGTGTGGAGTGGTACCTCATTGTAGTTTTGATTTGCATTTCTTTAACAGTTAGCAAATAAAAGCATCTTTTCACATACCTGTTGGCCCTTTATATGTCTCTGGCAAGAGAAAGAAATCAAAGGACATCCATATCAGGAAAGAAGAAGTAATGTATTCCTTTTTGCAGATGACATGAGTCTGTATACAGAAAACTCCAAAGACGCTACTGAAAAACTATTAGACACAATGAACAAATAGAGTTAAGTCACAAGATACAAAATCAATATAAAAAATTTATTGCTTTCTTATACTAAAACTTCAGATTGGGTGCAGGAAAGAAGTAGGAGAAATTTTGCATTTAGGTGATTTTGACTAGGCCAGGGGTCTCAAACTCGCAGCCCGCGGGCCGCATGCGGCCCGCCGAACAATTTTGTGCAGCCCGCAGACTAATCCACGAAGTTCAAAATATTTTGGATAAAATTAAGTAAGCCTAGGGGCCTACTTGTATTTTCATTTCTCTAGCATCCTAGCTAGATATTAGCTTAGTTAACAGCAGTTGTGATGCGAACTACAGTTTCTGGTCGTTTTGTGACACTGAAAAGTGTTGCGTAACAGTTGCTTTTTGTAGACCTAGTGCGGCCCGCCGAACGGCTGTGATCTTGCTCTGCAGCCCACATGCTGAGTTGAGTTTGAGACCCCTGGACTAGACCATGGACTGGCCAAGAAAGCAAAATAAAGACTTTTGTCAATTTTTTTAAATATAATATTAACTCGTGAGCCTCTCTCTTGTGTTATCAAATATTCTTTAAATATAATTTCAGTATTTGAAAATAAATATATGCAATAATAGATTTAAACATTTCCTTATTGTTAAAATTCTTTGTTTTACATATCATATGTAACCCTTTTTTTTTTAACAGAGACAGAGAGAGAGAGTCAGAGAGAGGGATAGATAGAGACAGAAAGGAACAGAGAGAGATGAGAAGCATCAATCATCAGTTTTTCATTGTGGCACTTTTTTAGTTGTTCATTGATTGCTTCTCATATGTGCCTTGACCGTGGGCCTTCAGCAGACTGAGTAACCCCTTGCTCAAGCTAGCGACTTTGGGTCCAAGCTAGTGAGCTTTGCTCAAACTAGATGAGCCCACACTCAAGCTGGTAACCTCAGGGTCTTGAACCAGGGTCCTCCGCATCCCAGTCCAACGCTCTATCCACTGCACCACCACCTAGTCAGGCTAATATGTAACATTTTGATAATTATTGCATTTGAAGGAGCAGGAGTGGAGAAGCGGATGGTCACTTTTCCTTTGTGCCCTAACCAGGAATCAAACCCGGGACATACACATGCTGGGGCAATGCTCTACCACTGAGGCAAATGGTCAGGGTCAATAATAGACTGTTTTAATGAAGACCTCTTGCTATATAAAACATTTACTCCCAAAATTTAGTAGCTTCAAAACAACAGCTCTTTAATTGCTCTCACTTCTGAAATTTAGGTAGGATTTGCTGGCAATATTTTGTCCTTCAAAATATGACAGCTAAAGCAACTTACCTGGAAAAATTACTTCTAAAGTAGCATCACTCAGCTGAGGATATTTAAAAGATTATGTCTTAAAAACCTGTATTTCGTGATGGATATGAATGTAGACTAGACTTAATAAGTTTTTATATATTTAATTTCTTTCCAAAAAATAATTTAAAAACTTAATTCTGCATGAACAGGCAGTGGCACAGTGGATAGAGCATTGGACTGGGACACGGGGGACCCAGGTTCAAAACCTCAAGGTTGCCGGCCTTATCACGGGGTAACTGGATTGAGCGTGGGATCAGAGACAGAGAGAGTCAGAGAGATAGATAGGGACAGACAGGAAGAAAGAGAGATGAGAAGCATCAGTTCTTCGTTGCAGCTCCTTAGTTGTTCATTGATTGCTTTCTCATATGCACCTTGACCATGGGCCTTCAGCAGATTGAGTGACCCCTTGCTCGAGCCAGCAGCCATGGGCTCAAGCTTTTGAGCCTTGCTCAAACCAGATGAGCCCGCACTCAAGCTGGCAACCTTGGGGTCTAAAACCTGGATCCTCCGCATCCCAGTCCAACATTCTATTCACTGAGCCACTGCCTGGCCAGGCTAATTGAATATTTATTTATAAATTGTCATTCTCTATTACTATCAAAATATTCAAAACTATGCTTGCATCTCTGAACATTGGTTTAGGCATATCTATGTTTATAGTGATGTTGGTTGCTAAATAAATAATCAGTCCTAGTAAAACAGTCCTTTTACACAGATTGGCTTGCTTTGTTAACTTTCTCTGTTTATTTTCACCATGTTGAGGGGTTTTTTAAGTTTACAATTCTATTAATTTAGTTTAAAATTTTCTTTTTTGAAAAATACACTGAAATTTTCTTTGTGCCTTGATCCAAGATCCCTTTATTTGAAGGAATTTTTCAAAACTCTATAGTTGTATTCTCAGTGCTTGGGTGCTAGGTTTAATTTTCTCCTTTAATTTAACCTACAGATTAGTTACTCAAATATTTTATTTTATTTTATTTTAAGACTATTACACCAGTTATTGATGAGAAAGTTTTCAGTATGTAACAAAATTATCACACCAAATTCATGGATGAGAATTGATGTATAGCACCACCTATTTTGTAGAAATGCAATATTTTCATTCAAATTAATGGTCTGTTACTATACAATTAATTGCATGTGCAAAAATATAACCTGGGTGATTCATTCATTGTAAAGCAATATAAATGACTTGAAAAACTATTCTGTGATTTTATTATTATTCTGGCATAGAGAAGATATTAGCTTCTTATACCTAGAATGATTCTGTGTTCTAATGCCAAATTATATATTGTTTCTCTGCATTAATATTTATATACAGTATCTGAATTTGATTTATTTCTCACTAATACTTAAAAAGACTTATAGAATATTTTAAGACCCAAAAAGAGGGTTACATTATATTCACAGGATGCCTCTTCTTACATATGAAGTGTGTTTAATGATGTGATACATCTTTTGTGATAAAATAAATTTTAAATATTCATGTTTGTATGACTTCATAAATTGTACTAACCATTTCATCCACCTGGACATAAAGCATAGAAAGAACTATATTAATCAGATTCGTAACAGCACTGCAGTCTGAGGGTGTTTACTAAAGACATATATCCTCTCCTTTGACTCTCATTTTGCAGAACAGACCTCAAGATTTATTTTTACACTATTACTGTAATGTTCATTGAAGAGTATTATTTAATTCAGTTACTAATTACATATATTTTCTAAATTTCTTATTGATCAAGTAAAACATTTAAATAGCATACCTGTATGCAATATTACAAATGCCACAACTATTTGATTTCCATCTTTTGCTAACTAAGAAAATACTCACAACGGAGAATATAGAACAGAGGAATATTTTTTCTGCAAGCTTCATTCACATAGATTTTTTTTTTCTATCTTCTTGATATGGAATTAACATTTGTCACAACAAAAGCAAATTCAATGTGAATTAAATGCTTCCTAGGTAATATAAATAAATATATTCTTGCAAGCAAGGCTGACTAATAGCTAATTATTCTTATAAACAAAACTCTATGATAGAATTTTGTCGGGGACTGAAGAAACAACGGGGTTTTTAGAGTTTGGACTTCCAGGGGACAGAGTTGTGGGGTACTGGCTTAAGCTGAAAGTCTGCCCAACCCCCCACCTCGCTTGGTGAGCCCTTCCCCACACCTCCATGTGGTATTTGCTCATCCTACCCTCCATGTTCCCTGGAAAGGCAAGTTTCTTCTCTGTGTAAAGTTAGAATGTTTATGTATGGTGCGGGTTTTCTGCACTTGGTGAAATTCTTAAGTTGCCTTGGAAACTGTAATCAGAAAAGATATTGATTTGCTTATGTCCCACTTTGCCCTATAAATAAAGGAAGATGCAGTTTTGGGGCACAGGCTGTTTCTGCTAGCAGTAATTGCCCTTCCAACCCCATCTTTTAATTCTTTAAGTCTATTTTCTTAACACCGCACCGTTCTCGCCCGGGACCTGAAAATACTAGTCGCGCTGGTTCATGACAGAATTTAAAGGGTTGTAGTTATATTTTAACTCCATTTCAACAAACATAGTGCTGCAACAAGAAACTATGCCTAGACTGTGGAGATGGTGTGCTAAGGATCCAGAGCTACCAGAAAAGCAAAAGATGCTTCACTTTCTCCACTGAAACATGTCCATATTTTAACTTTACAATTATACTATTATTTGTGAAACAGGGTCCTTATGACTGACTTTGATTAAATTTAATTCCTAACTGTAGAAGTTATCTCTTCTCTCTATATGCCACTCAGAGACATAGCTTTTCCTTGACAGCAGAAGACATCAGCCCCCAAATGACTAATGGTCACAGGTTCCAGACCTCTGGCAGGTTGAAGATAACATCCTGACCAAGTTATGTTTCAGTTCTTGAGCCATAAAGTGGAATCACCCCCTGGGTATTTTCCCATGAAACCAGACAGAGGGACACAGAAACAGAGTTGTTCTCAAGACCTGAAGAAATGATTCATTATCTTTATCTCACCTTCAGAGAGTAAGCTTTTAGCATGACCCTGAACCCCTAATCTATGGTGTCTTGTGATATTGCTCGGTATAATCTGTAACCTACATGCCATTGGAGAGTTCAGGCTATTGAGCATTTGCTGCTCTTTCCCTTGGGTGGTACCATTCATCACAAAATAGCCAATATTTCTCAAATCCAATTCTCCATGTCTGGTGTTTGGCTCTGCAAGAGTTGGGTATCTGAGTTCTTTCTCATCCATAACATTTACAATGCCATTTAAAAAAAAATATTCTAACTCTAAATATAATTTTCATCTTCAATCTTAAGAAGAGCATTTTATCCCTTTAACTATAACTAAGTACTCTATCAGAGAGTGAATCATTTTTATTGTCATCTATAAGAAAATGATATACTACACTTAATTTCCCCAGGTAAAGAAATCATATAGGAAAGAAAAATTTTATTAATCCTCTATTCTAGAGTTGCATTTTGTTGATACTATTGCTGTAGTTTTTGTCTGTTTTTAAGGATGTAATATCCACGTGGAATATTTTAATGTTACCCTTATAATCTTTTCAAAAAAACTACATCTTGAAGAAGATCATACACATACACAATGTCTCAGTAACTGAAAACCTAATCTAAATATATGGCAGCATGTTGTGTTATGATCTATTATCTGTGACAGAAGATCTCTTGCCTAGAATCCTGTGTTCTCCATTTGTTACCTATTTATCTTTTTGCAAGCTATTAAATCTAAATATTGAAATTCATATCTGTAAAATAAAATTTTTACTCAGGACATTGGTAAAGATTAAAGGAAATAAAGTATCTAAAAGGAACTTTTTTCTGGTACACAGTAAGCACTTCTTATTATATTACCTCTACTTTTACTGTGGTATTTTTTATATCAATAGAATTTTAAATGAAAGATAAAATATGTATATATTTCTCTTTAGGCCCTGGCTGGTTGGCTCAGTGGTAGAGTATTGGCCTGGCGTGCGAGAGTCCCGGGTTCAATTCCCAGCCAAGGCACACAGGAGAAGCACCCGTCTGCTTCTCCACCCCTCCCCCACTCCTTCCTCTCTGTCTCTCTCTTCCCCTCCCGCAGCCAAGGCTCCATTGCAGCAGAGTTGGCCCGGGCACTGAGGATGGCTCTGTGGCCTCTGCCTCGGGCACTAGAATGGCTTTGGTTGCAACAGAGCAACTCCCCAGCTGGGCGGGGCATCGCCCCCTGGTGGGCGTGCTGGGTGGATCCCAGTGGGGCGCATGCGGGAGTCTGACTGCCTCCCCATTTCAAACTTCAGAAAAATAAAAAAAATGTATATATTTCTCTGTAAAAGAAATAAATACAATTTAAGGCAGTCACAAGAAAATCTAAACAGGCTCTAGGTATTTTCTATGGCCAGCATTCGCAGCCGTCACAGTCAGGCATGTGCAGGTTCCCATTAGATTCAGAGAGATGGCAAAGAAACTGCAAAGCCAAAAACTGCAGGGCCATTGCTTTATTCTAGCCTAGCACCTGGTGGGCAAGTAAACACAAACACACAGGGCTCCAAAACCTATTCACACATTCTCTGGTTCCACAACCAGGAGAATCTTCTCCAAGTTTTCCCTCGAACCAAAGGCCCCACCAGTCTCAGCAGAGCTCACAAAGCCCCTCACCCCTCTTGTTCCCATCTGCCAAGATGGCTTCTTACTCTGCAAAACTGGCTTCTCCTTCAGCACTCTGCCATCTTGGCTGCCTTCCCTGCAAAAATGGCTTCCTTCCCTCTCTCACTCTCCAAAAAATGGCCTCCTCTTCCCCTTCTTCTTCTCTTCGCAAACTCTTTGGTGTGAAAACCCTTCCTCCAGCAACATTAACATAACAATGGCCCTTCCCAAGCAGGAAGGTAATCACAGATCACATACCTGGGCAGGGGCCATTTTTAACAGTAGAAGTGAGCAAACGTAAAAATCACATTTTACAAACTTATTTGCCCAACATATTTCAAGAAGAGATTGTTTGTAATTGACATTTTCATAAGACTTCATGAATGAATAACACCCTTCCCAGCCACTGACAGAGATTTACAAGTTTTTTTTAATTAAAATGAACTATATACATAAATAATTGATTTATGACACAGGTACACTTTCAATGATATTAGCATGAGCACATAAATTTAAATTTAAATATACTTAATTCAACATAGAGAAGGGTTATAATTTAATTCTCTGTTTTCTTTGAGAACTTCACATAGGTTTGAGAAGCAAAGTACAATTGTTTTTAAAAGTCACAGGTTAAAAGGTACATGAAATACTTTTTGGAAAGCATTTCAATTGGTTGCCCCACAGATAATAACCTTCAGCATGTGGTCGTGAATTAAATGCAAAATAACATCAGGAGTCCTGCTTCAAGAAATAATTAGGCCTTCTGCAGAGTCATTCAGTAAAATTACATTATTGTGTTCTACTGAGAGGAGCTGTGTAGAATGCATTTGTAAAATATAATTGCAGGGACAGCTGGCCCGAAAAAAGGAAGAATCTTAATAATATATGTTGCTTGGGAGGTTGGTTGTTTACTCCCCATTATGAGAGTGGTTGATAAGAAGGACAGTCATTGTTGCATTGGGGAAGAAAAATTAATTCAGGAAAAGAATAGTGTAGCTTCCCATGCAGTTTAACTGAATTTTAAAGTGAAAGGTATTGTTAGCCATGTGAGCAACATGCCTGGAGGATGGGTGCTCCCTGGTCCTTCTCCTGAAGCTTCAAATCAATGTGCCTCTCTCAGTCGGCTCCTTCTTTTATTTTCCTAACTTCCCCCCTTGAAATGCTAACATTGGGAAGACGAAAGTGGTAGAAGAACAAAAAATAAGCATACAAAATAGCCCCACTCCCTCTGCATTGAGAATTAATAGTGAACCGGTACCACACCGAGATTTTATGAATAGATTGATAACAGCCTGTTGTTCACTTAAACCAAATACAGAGCCACTGTATGTTTTATCATTTCAAAGTCAATTTCACTTTTTTTTTCTTAAAAGCCTAGATATTTTCCACCCTTTGTCAAATAGGATGATTAATTTTATCAACACAACCTTTCAATGCATTGTAAACTCACATGTGCAGAAATAAATTTCTTGACACCCTCATGATCATAAATTATACAGATAATCACATGAAATGTGGGGCGAATATTTCATACACAATTTACTGTCATGTAAATTAAATACAAATCAAGGAAAAAAATTGAAGGAAAAAATTCGGTTATTAACTCCAGAGAGCGTCGTAAATTTTCATGCGATATTTAGAAATCAGTTAATTTCTAAATGGCTTTGGTTAAAAAAAAAATGAATATCAAGTAAATATTTGTAGCAATCATCTATAAAAAATAAAAACATTAATAAATGCATGTATTACTCATTTCTTGAAAATTAAAAAATGTGGCAAGCAGTTAGACAAAATCGGAGCAAGGACGACTGGCCGGGTACAGAAGGTACCTAGAGCAAGGACAATAGGCCAGCTCCAGGCCCAGAAAAAGCAGCAAAACCAGACAAAAAATACTATTATTTAGGGCCAGTTGCATTGACTAATGACCCTGTGCCATTGCACCAATAAATCAGTAGGGACCACGCCCTGAAAGGGCACAGCTAGAGAGCTGAGGAATATTTCACAGGGATCATTCCCTGGGACCTTCTCTGAAATTTCCACCCTTAAAAGCCTTTAGGTCAGAGGATCAAGCTCGCTCTCCCTCCTGGGAGTACTTCAATGCCTTTTTCCTCTCCTAGGTGCTTTTCTCTCTTTCTCCTAAGCTCCCCTTATTCTCCCTCTATCACTTGCTTCCTAAAGCTCATTTCTTCTATTTCTGTGACTTCCTAAATAAACTATCTTGTAGTCTGAGTCATCGCTCTGAATTCTTTCCTAGCCAGAATTCAAGCACCATGGTTGCTGCACGCAGGACGGGTCTGACCCCACCAGTCTATCACCTGGTGCCGTTTTCATTCTCATTGCTGCCAATGCAATTATTTTTCATATGCCACACTACTCATGAAAAAAAAAATTTACTTTCATACCATGAACATTAGCAAATCCACCTAAAGTGTTTGTATAGTTCTATAGGATTTGTGGCATTAGTGTGTATTTGTGTGTCTGTGTAGTTGTAGTAGTTGAACCAAACCTAAAATGGTATACATGTCATGAGAGTGTATCACTTTCACATACTTGTGGGCTCTACAACTCATAAATTAATATTCAGAGTAATATTATTTTTATTATATATTGAGAAAAAATCTGAAATACAACAAAAAGTTAATGCACTATTGGTATTGCTTTTATAGAAAGTGTTTTATAGCCACAAGTAAAAGCTCCAAGAAGAACACAATAAAACCAAATTTAAACTGTGACAACAACAAAAAGAAAGAGGGGGAGAAGATGGAGATTAACAATAGCAAAGGACGATGGAGTGCAAAAGTACTCACAAAATAGTTCACTACAATGAACAGGGTAGGGACCCTTTTCATTACTCAAAGTTAACCACCATTGAAAAAACCACCACAGAAGCACATGAGATAAAAAAGATAGCAACAGAGGAAAGATGTATGGAATACAACCAAATAAAAACAAAAGATAGAAAAACGAAAGAGAAGGATCAAACAAGACACAAAACTAACAGAAAGCAAGATATAAAATGGCAATAGGGAACTCACAAGTATCAATAATTACACTAAATGGAAATGGATTAAACTCACCAATAAAAAGGCACAGAGTAGCAGAATGGATTAAAAAAGAAAATCCAACTGTATGCTGCCTACAGGAAACTCATCTAAGTAACAAGGATAAAAACAAATTCAAAGTGAAAGGCTGGAAAACAATACTCCAAGCAAATAACATCCAAAAAAAAGCAGGTGTAGCAATACTCATATCGGATAATGCTGACTACAAGACAGGAAAAGTACTCAGAGACAAAAATAGCCATTTCATAATGGCTAAGGGGACACTGAATCAAGAAGACATAACAGTTCTTAATATATATGCACCAAACCAAGGTGCACCAAAATATACAAGATAGCTACTTATTGATCTTAAAACAAAAACTGACAAAAATACAATCATACTTGGAGACCTCAATACACCGCTGACGGCTCTAGATCGGTCATCCAAACAGAGAATCAACAAAGACATAGTGGCCTTAAACAAAACACTAGAGCACCTGGATATGATAGACATCTACAGGACATTTCATCCCAAAGTGACTGAGTATACTTTTTTCTCCAGTGTACATGGATCATTCTCAAGAATTGACCATATGTTGGGCCACAAAAAACAACATCAGCAAATTCAGAAAAATTGAAGTTGTACCAAGCATATTTTCTGATCATAAAGCCTTGAAACTAGAATTCAACTGCAAAAAAGAGGAAAAAAATCCCACAAAAATGTAGAGACTAAACAACATACTTTTAAAAAATGAATGGGTCAAAGAAGAAATAAGTGTAGAGATCAAAAGATATATACAGACTAATGAAAATGACAATATGACATATCAGAATCTATGGGATGCAGCAAAAGCAGTGATAAGAGGGAAGTTCATATCACTTCAGGCATATATGAACAAACAAGAGAGAGCCCAAGTGAACCACTTAACTTCCCACCTTAAGGAACTAGAAAAAGAAGAACAAAGACAACCCAAAATCAGCCGAAGAAAGGAGATAATAAAAATCAGAGCAGAAATAAATGAATTAGAGAACAGAAAAACTATAGAAAAAATTAATAGAACAAGGAGCTGGTTCTTTGAAAAGATCAACAAAATTGACAAACCCTTGGCAAGACTTACCAAGGAAAAAAGAGAAAGAACTCATATAAACAAAATCCAAAATGAAAGAGGAGAAATCACCACGGACACCGTAGATATACAAAGAATTATTGTAGAATACTATGAAAAACTTTATGCCACTAAATTCAACAACCTAGAAGAAATGGATAAATTCCTAGAAAAATACAACCTTCCTAGACTGAGTCAAGAAGAAGCAGAAAGCCTAAACAGACCTATCAGTAGAGAAGAAATAGAAAAAACCATTAAAAACCTCCCCAAAAATAAAAGTCCAGGCCCTGACGGCTATACCAGTGAATTTTATCAAACATTCAAAGAAGACTTGGTTCCTATTCTACTCAAAGTCTTCCAAAAAATTGAAGAAGAAGCAATACTTCCAAACACATTTTATGAGGCCAACATAACCCTCATACCAAAACCAGGCAAGGATGGCACAAAGAAAGAAAACTACAGACCAATATCTCTAATGAATACAGATGCTAAAATACTAAACAAAATACTAGCAAATCGAATACAACAACATATTAAAAAAATAATACATCATGATCAAGTGGGATTCATCCCAGAATCTCAAGGATGGTTCAACATACGTAAAACGGTTAATGTAATACACCATATCAACAAAACAAAGAACAAAAACCACATGATCTTATCAATAGACGCAGAAAAGGCTTTCGATAAAATACAACACAATTTTATGTTTAAGAAGATGTGGCACATATACACTATGGAATACTACTCAGCCATAAGAAATGATGACATCAGATCATTTACAGCAAAATGGTGGGATCTTGATAACATTATAAGGAGTGAAATAAGTAAATCAGAAAAAAACAAGAACTACATGATTCTATACATTGGTGGAACATAAAAATGAGACTAAGAGACATGGACAAGAGTGTGGTGGTTACCAAGGGTGGGGGGGGGAGGGAGGACATGGGAGGGAGGGAGGGAGAGAGTTAGGGGGAGGGGGAGGGGCACAGAGAACTAGATAGAGGGTGACGGAGGACAATCTGACTTTGGGCGAGGGGTTTGCAACATAATTTGATGACAAAATAACCTAGACATGTTTTCTTTGAATATATGTACCCTGATTTATTAATGTCATCCCATTACCATTAATAAAAATTTATTAAAAAATAAATAAATAAATAAAAATAAAAATAAAAAAAAAATAAAAAAAAGACTCTCAACAAAATGGGTATAGAAGGAAAATATCTCAACATGATAAAGGCCATATATGATAAACCATCAGCTAACATCATATTAAATGGCACTAAACTGAAGGCTTTCCCCCTTAAATCAGGAACAAGACAGGGTTGTCCACTCTCTCCACTCTTATTTAATGTGGTACTAGAGGTTCTAGCCAGAGCAATCAGACAAGACAAAGAAATAAAAGGCATCCATATCGGAAAAGAAGAAGTAAAGGTATCACTTTTTGCAGATGATATGATCCTATACATTGAAAACCCCAAAGAATCCACAAAAGACTACTAGAAACAATAAGCCAATACAGTAAGGTTGCAGGATACAAAATTAACATACAGAAGTCAATAGCCTTTCTATATGCCAACAATGAAACAACTGAGAAGGAACTCAAAAGAATAATCCCTTTCACGATTGCAACAAAAAAAATACAATACTTAGGAATAAACATAACAAAGAATGTAAAAGACTTATATAATGAAAACTGTAAACCATTGTTAAGGGAAATCGAAAAGATATAATGAGATGGAAGAATATACCTTGTTCTTGGCTAGGAAGAATAAATATAATCAAGATGGCTATATTACCCAAAGCAATATACAAATTTAATGCAATTCCCATCAAACTTCCAATGACATTTTTTAAAGAAATAGAGCAAAAAATCATCAGATTTATATGGAACTATAAAAAACCCCGAATAGCCAAAGCAATCCTAAAGAAAAAGAATGAAGCTGGGGGCATTACAATACCTGACTTCAAACTCTATTATAGGGCCACGACAATCAAAACAGCATGGTATTGGCAGAAAAATAGACACTCAGAACAATGGAACAGACTAGAAAGTCCAGAAATAAAACCACATATATATAGTCAAATAATTTTTGATAAAGGGGCCAACAACACACAATGGAGAAAAGAAAGCCTCTTCAATAAATGGTGCTGGGAAAACTGGAAAGCCACATGCAAAAGAATGAAACTGGACTACAGTCTCTCTCCCTGTACAAAAATTAACTCAAAATGGATCAAAGATCTAAACATAAGACCTGAAACAATTAAGTACATAGAAGAAGACATAGGTACTCAACTCATGGACCTGGGTTTTAAAGAGCATTTTATGAATTTGACTCCAATGGCAAGAGAAGTGAAGGCAAAAATTAATGAATGGGACTACATCAGACTAAGAAGTTTTTGCTCAGCAAGGGAAACTGATAACAAAATAAACAGAAAGCCAACTAAATGGGAAATGATATTTTCAAACAACAGCTCAGATAAGGGCCTAATATCCAAAATATACAAAGAACTCCTAAAACTCAACAACAAACAAACAAACAATCCAATAAAAAAATGGGAAGAGGATATGAATAGACACTTCTCCCAGGAAGAAATACAAATGGCCAACAGATATATGAAAAGATGCTCATCTTCTTTAGCTATTAGAGAAATGCAAATCAAAACGGCAATGAGATACCACCTCACACCTGTTCGATTAGCTGTTATTAGCAAGTCAGGTAATAGCAAATGTTGGAGAGGCTGTGGAGAAAAAGGAACCCTCATCCACTGTTGTTGGGAATGTAAAGTAGTACAACCATTATGGAGGAAAGTATGGTGGTTCCTCAAAAAACTGAAAATAGAACTACCTTATGACCCAGCAATCCCTCTACTGGGTATATATCCCAAAAACTCAGAAACATTGATACGTAAAGACACATGCAGCCCCATGTTTATTGCAGCATTGTTCGCAGTGGCCAGGACATGGAAACAACCAAAAAGCCCATCAATAGATGACTGGATAAAGAAGATGTGGCACATATACACTATGGAATACTACTCAGCCATAAGAAATGATGACATCGGAACATTTACAGCAAAATGGTGGGATCTTGATAACATGATACGAAGCGAAATAAGTAAATCAGAAAAAAACAGGAACTGTATTATTCCATACGTAGGTGGGACATAATAGTGAAACTAAGAGACATTGATAAGAGTGTGGTGGTTACGGGGGGAGGGGGGAATGGGAGAGGGATAGGGGGTGGGGAGGGGCACAAAGAAAACAAGATAGAAGGTGACAGAGGACAATCTGACTTTGGGTGGTGGGTATGCAACATAATTGAACAAGATAACCTGGACTTGTTATCTTTGAATATATGTATCATGATTTATTGATGTCACCCCATTAAAAAAATAAAATTATAAAGACAAAAAAAAAAGGGTTTTATAGATGGTTTATTTTTATTTCAATATTGGGTTTAGCATCCTTTAGTTCTTACATAAAAGATAAAATGACCACTCATTGTGACATAAGGATCACCTTTATTTTTAAACCACCACTGAAAAATATTATCTCTATTATATCAAAATCAAAATGATGATGTCCCCATTTGTCTTAAAGATTGTTTGCTTGAGAATACATTTGCAAGCTATGTTTGGGTAGCTCTGAGCTCTCAACCCAGTCAATATGATCTCTGTTTCAGATGTCTCCTTTGACTGGTAACTCTAAATTCCAATCATCTCATTCACTAAACCAGTTTTACCTACAGTAGCAATAGCATCATCCTACTATTCTCCATAACTGTGGTAGATTTTTTTATTCATTTCCTTTCACTAAATTACTTTAATAAGACAGAAAATATCACCTAGAGCTATGTTTTTCAACCTGTTGTCCACCAGAAATGTTGTGCCGGTCCATGGAAGAGTTGATCACCCTGATGTTGTATAAAAGATATAGACCCAATGATTAGGCTCAATAATCTTCACATATTAACACACTGGCGGTTGGAAAATGCTGACCTAGAATATCTGCTATATAACCATGAGAATTCTTAACTTGGGGAAATATTAAGGACCTCTAGTAATTAGAATCTCATGATATTTATGAATGAACATTATCAAATTAATTTTATTTTCTATATAAAAGCACTTTGTAAAATTTAAATCGCCAAATTTTGTTATGATTTGTTAGAATGACATTTGTTAAGTGGAGCACAGGGTGCCAGGTGGTAAGCCATGGTTCAATGACAGACCACACACATCAAAAATAAAATAAAATGAAGAAGCTTCTTACTCACAGGTCCTAAGGGAAGTACACAGCATCCGTCAAAGGGTCCTTGGGAAGATCAAGGTAGGTTGTACACAGGGAGGAAGGCAGGAACTGGGGCAGCCTCTATTTGGGTGCTTTGGGTTGCCTGAGGTAAGGCCAGATTGTTCAACTTAAATCAAAAGATTGCGGTTGTGTCAACCTCCAGGGTCTTATTTAAGGGGAGTATAAATGAAAGGCATTGGGATGCAGGGGTGATAGTTATTCACAATGACTGGTGGGGAAGTCACACCAGAAACTTACATAGGCTTGTGACTCTGCAGGCTGTGATCCAGGGAATACACTTGTCTGAGAGCCTAGTGTCAGTTTAAGGCCCCCCCCCCTCACACACATACACATAGGCCCCTTGGCCAAACAAAAGGGATGTAGAGGCAGCAATACCAAGGAGTTTAGCTACACACAGTATTGATTCCATTATAGTAGTTCTCTGAATTATCCAGATTCCGGTTTGGGTGGACAGCAAGATTTATACTTTTCCTGAATCCATTTGAGTTTAACAGGGATTCTTGTTTCTGTATATTCAGTCAAGTCTGAGGGTAGCTATGTGCATGGTTAACATGGATGCAACCTATTTGCTTTAGAGAGTCCTTTTACTTTATCCATTGGAAGTCCTTCTGACACTAGGTATGACAAGAGCTTAATGAGACAGAATCTTTCAAGACCTTATTTTTCATAATTTATTTTTAAGGTAATTTTTAAGGCATGAATTTAAAAATAAAAATTCCTCTTGCATTTTTGCTTCTTACGCTGCCTAAGACACTGCCAGTTGAAATAAATTAAAAAGGAAACTACTTCCCATTTCCTCCTTATGCAAGTCTCATGGATAGGCTCACTCATTTTTTTTTCCATTTTCTATAAATAAATTTTTATTTTTTTAATGGGGTGACATCAATAAATCAGGGTACATACATTCAAAGAAAACATTTCCAGGTTATCTTGTCATTTAGTTATGTTGCATACCCATCACCCAAAGAGAGATCGTCCTCCGCCACCCTCCATCCAGTTCTCTCTGTACCCCTCCCCCTACCCCTCTCCCTCCTTCCCTCCCCCCACCCCCCATAGCCACCACACTCCTGTTCATGCCTCTTAGTCTCGCTTTTATGTCCCACCAATGTATGGAATCCTGCAGTTCCTGTTTTTTTCTGATTCGCTTATTTCACCCTGCACAATGCTACCAAGACTCCACCATTCCGCTATAAGTGATCCGATGTCACCATTTCTCCTAGCTAAATAATATACCATGGTGTATATGTGCCCCATCTTCTTCATCCAGTCCTCTATTTTTTTTACAGTGATTAAAAACCTTTAAGCAAACTCTTGGCCAATACAAGGCTCACTCATTTTTAAAAATAGGTCCCTAAACTTTTACTCTGGCCAGGAAGTTAAGTTACATATATGCAATCCGTCCTTTTTGAATGGGGTGTGTCTGCTGGTCAACTCCCCTTTTGGCATTCACAATCTCAAAGTAGTTGTGCCATTAATTAATAACCATTTAAATTCCTTTCTTGAAAATGATAAAAAAATAATACCCCAACATTTAAATGTCACGTAATTTAAATTCCATACAATTACTTGGCAATGAGAATATCTGCTTGGCTTGATTTCACTGTTATGGGAATATTTAGGTCTAGATATTTGGGTATATTTGAAAGCCTGACTAAACTTTTTTTTTCCCCCAATTTATTTCTCTCTCTCTTTTTTTCCCCTGAGCTTTTAGCATTAGGTAAGCCTAACTAGAGATGATTTGATAACAAATAATTTTTGTGGGAAGAACTCATAACACTGAACAATTTATAGGAAACATTCACAGCATGAGTGTTCTTTTAGATGTACCAATGTTATTTTCTAGAAGCCAAAGTGATTTTTCACAGCTATGGATTCAGGTGCGTTGAAAAACAGCTAACTCTACTGAGGTTACTCTAAGTTTTGTTGTGTATTAACTCACTTAATCTTCATTATACCCCAATAAGGATAACACTTTTGTTTTGGATGAGAGGGAGTCTTCCCCAATTATAAACCGGGATTCTGATCCAGAGAAGTTCACAAAGCCAGTCGATGGCAGAATCAGGATTTGAAGTCAGGTTGTTGTTTAGCTTGTCTGGTGCTTACCCACTATAATGTTTTCCTCTCTAAATCAGATGTAGGAAGGAATTATTTGTAAAGATTTAATGGCCTTAAAATCAGCCACAACAGAATCGACACATTCTTTTTTTTTTTTTTTTTGCAAGTAAAGGACGAATTTATTGGCTGTGCAGGAATAAAGAAAAGGGGACAGGGTCAGGGGTCAGCCCAGGACGAGCGGGCCCCTGGTTCCCTGGTCACAAGTCTCTTGGGGTGCCTTAGAGCATAGGAGAAAGAGGGCGGGGATCTGAGGGAGGTCCCAGGGGAGGGTCTCAATAGAATATTCATCAGCTTTGCCGGTGTGTTCTTTCAGGGCTCTTCGCTGATTGGGCGGTGCCATGCCAAGGCAAGGGGTCATAAGTCAGTGCAGCTAGTCCTGAGGTCAGCCGTGGCTTTTCTTTGTCTGGTTTTGCTGCTTTTCTGGGCCTGGAGCTGAAACACAACTTGAAGCCTAGATGCTATCTCTGGGGGTTAATACTTAAGTGCTTTCTTTAGCTTTCCTGTTTGTTCCTTCTCTAAGAGGGTCTAAAGCCACACAGCCAGCAATATGCCAGGAGAGGAAGGGTCAGGGGAGAGTCTCAATTCCGTGACCAGGAGTGTGAAATCAGGGTCCAAACCCCGTGAGCAGCTAAGGGAGAATCGACACATTCTTGATATGAATCGTGTAAGTTTCAAGTTTTCATGTCTATGGGTTTTCTTTAAGCTGAACTCAATACCTTAGTTTAGACCATGTAGGAATACCTATTGATAACCTTTTTTGGTGATGGAAACTCTTCTCCATTCATTACTTCCCAATTTTCAATATCTGATTATATGATAATTTGTACAAAAATGTATATAGAAATACATAGAAAGAATACATATGTAACTGTATATATAGAATATATAAAAATATATGTATAATGAATTCTTATTAGGGAAAATGTTGTTACTGTTATTATATATACTTTAAAATCTAATTTTTCTTTTAAGTTACCTTGTCTGAGAAGTTTCTAGAAGAAAAAAGTTTTAAAGTTAGATTTGGAATTTCTTTTTTCTAAATTAACACTCTACCCTCAGTTACCTCATGAAAATATTCCAGAAAGTGGAAAGGAGTGTCCTTAAAAAGTAGAAGTACTTTGTGCATTTTGATGTTCAACAACATAGGCTATTAGTGACTGAAACATTAACAACAAAAGTAAAATTCTGATATCAAAACAATAAGTGCTTTTTTTATATTTTATTTTATTATATATATATATATTTTTTTTTTTTTACTGAGACAGAGAGAGAGTTAGAGAAAGGAATAGATAGGGACAGACAGACAGGAACACAGAGAGATGAGAAGCATCAATCATCAATTTTACATTGTGGCACTTTAGTTGTTCATTGATTGCTTTCTCATATGTGCCTTGACCACGCGGGGCTACAGCAGACCGAGTAACCCCTCGCTCAAGCCAGTGACCTTGGGTCCAAGCTGGTGAGCTTGGCTCAAACCAGATGAGCCCACGCTCAAGCTGGCGACCTTGGGGTTTTGAACCTGGGTCGTCTGCATCTCAGTCCAATGCTCTATCCACTGCGCCACCACCAGGTCAGGCAACTTTTCTTATATTTTAAACTGGTCATAGTATTTAAGTGAATTTTGACCTTACAAATGTATCAAACGTATAATCTTAGAGATACAGCTTTATTCACTTTGGAAAATTTCCAAGATAAATTTAAAAAGTACTTAAAGGTGTGAGAAATATTTTACATTAGCAGTCATTGACCATGAAAATATTTCTTAAATGTCAAGATAAAAATGTCAAGATAAATTTTTTTCAAAATGGCTATTATAATTCACTAAACAGAGGCTTTTTGTTAGATTGAAAACTTAACACATCAGCAAAATATGCTTATTAACTGTTGGTGTGTGTTAAATAACTAGCATATTTTACCTAAATTGCTATTACATAGTGTGATTTTTCTGCTTTCACTAATCAAGAAGATTCGGTTTGAAAAATGCTATAACTAATATCTCAAAAGATTGGATGCTAGATGTGTATGTAAAAAAAAGCAAGAATTTTAGAAACATTATCTTGGCAGAGCTTGCTTTGTGAGAACATTCAAAATTTTCTGAGGCTGGGAGCATATGTTTTTAATCTTGATTCTAGCACAATCTCTGACACATAGTAGGCAGTTAAAAAATATTTGTTGAATGGAAAAATGAATGAATAGCTGAATGCGCTTAACTGTTCTTGCTTAGTATTCAGAGGTTATTTTTAAAACTGTTAAAGTGACAAATATACTCATTGAAAACAGCAAAAATATTTTCCTTTCACAAATCACCAAGGATTTTCGACAGGTATGTTAGTTCCCCAGTGTGCCAAAAGCTTCAGTCACTGTTTTCTTTTTAATGCAAGCAGCATAGAAGTCTTTGATTATATTTTAAAGAATTTAAGTTTGTACTTCCAGCAGTTCTTTTTGTAGAAGTGTTGATTTAAATGTTGAATTTTCCAGTTTTTAAATATCATTGATGGTTCAATATGTGATGCCTTATAATTAGAAGCAGCATTTCCTAAAACAATTCTCCCTATTTTAATACCATTTAACAATTATACATAAAGCTCACAACAACCTTAAGATAATAAAAAATGTTATTTATAATATTCTTCCTATTAAACCAGGTCTAGAGATTCTAAGAATCTGCTCCAGTTTATTCGACCAAATACAAAAAAAAAAAAAATTGTTGCCATTAAGCTAAAGTCTTAGCAAAGTTATTTATAATTGGCAATGTAGTATATGTACCATATCCTTGCTTTAATATATGTATTTCATTAATCAATGACTAAGTTATATATTTAGATTTAGAGTTCTTTCTTTAGCAAATTCATTAAGTGCAGAAGAAAAAGTAAATGGCTAAACTGTCAACTTTTTCAAAGTATTTTTATGCAAACAATGTAGTTTATTTTAGTGTTTTAAACATATAGTTTTTTGTTGGGGTTTTTTTTTTGTTGTTGTTTACTTTTCAACATTCTTAAGAACATCTGCCCAGAGGCATAAAAGCCTGAAGAATAAGGACAAATTAATTTATTTTTAAGGACTAGGTTTGTTTTTTATATGGTAAATCCTTTGATTTGTTTTTTTTTCTACTTCCTGTTTACACAGTCATGCCTAGATACTGCTATTTTAATGTTATTCAGCGACAAGTATCTTTTATTTTTTATATATTTTTTTGCTGTTGTTAATGTAAGTAATTATGCCACTAATAATTCTATAGAAAAGACTGAATTAAAGAATAAATCTGAAACCGTTTTTGTCCAGAAATAGTAGAAAACACATGTATTTAAATTATATATATAAAAAATACTCCTATGACTTCTTCAAACAGTACAATTCAGATACTGATGGAACAGGCTCTCTGAGAGCCATAATAGTATTCCTATTATGCCATTTGGATGCTTTTAGCTGTGTGTATCGGTGAGCCACATCATGGTCAGAAAACAGACTGATTCTTCCCGAAAGCAAGCAAGAATAGTTCTCCATAAAAAGAGAGACAAAGAATTGCCATATTCATTTTTTTTTGCATTTTCATCATTTTTATGAGTTGATTCTGTTAAAATGTTGAACATTCATCAGAATGATTATTACAATAAAAGCCATAGAAATAACTACATTATTCAAAAGTTATTGTTTTAATTGTGGAAATAGAACAACTGACTTTGGGGGTCAATACAAAGCCCTTGTTCTCTTATTATACTCAGTATTTATATTTTTGCATTAGACTGTTTACATGCACAAATAAATTGTTCACTTTAAGCAATATGTAACATATATAATTGTATTTATTTATTTTTATTAATTTTAATGGGGTGACATTAATCAATCAGGGTACATAGGTTCAGAGAAAACATCTCCAGCTTATTTTGACATTTGATTATGTTGCATACCCATCACCCAAAGTCATATAGTCTTCTTACATGTAATTTTATGTAATTTATATTTAAATTTTATGTAATCTTATATGTAACTTTGTAAGTCAATAAAATCTACAAATTTAGATAAAAGGATTCCCTAATTGTGTATAGAGATAATCAATTTATAACTCAGTCTGTTTGCATATTTGTTGAGTAAATCAGAGAATCAGTGAGTGAACTAAGCCTGTCTTAGCTGTTCATGAGAAAAACCAAACCAGTAAGGCTATATGGGGAGATCAGGGATGCCTATTTGAACATATGGGTACAAAAAGAAAGGTAATCTTTTCCTTATTTTAATTAATTCTGCTTGTTAATTGTATAATTTGAAGATTGCTGCTTTAAGAGTCAGAAGCTTGAATGCTTATTGGTGCTGCCATGAAATGTGGTATGACCTATTACCATTCATTTAGCCGTGTGAGATCATAATTTCCTTGTGGAGATTATCATAACACCCCTTGACTTACAACTTTGTGGTGACTCTCAAGAGATATAAGATACTGTGCAGGAGACAAATAAAAGAAAAATTCTTTGTAAACTGTAAAGAGCCTTACTAATAATTTTTTCTTATTAATAAAAATTTTTAAATTGTCTGGAGTTGATCTTATTTATATGGAATCATGGAATCCCTGTTCCCCACAGGTTTGTTTTTGGAACCTTTCCATGTCGACTCCAAGAGTAGCAAATGGAATATTTTCGCACTAAGTTTATCATTCATGGAGATTAACAAGAAAAGTATGAATCTGTCATTAGATCAGATGACACATCAAAGTCATCATCCCAGATTGCCTTGTGGTCTCATGCAATGAAACCATCATCAATAGTCAAATATGTATGTATATATATGGGAGTGTGTGCACATACACTGGTATGTTGGCGTGTATATTTGTAATAAGTGTTTATTATTCCTTTCACAAAATATGCAAATATTTAACTCCTAGATAATCCTTTTCATGGAAGAGCTAATCTAAGTCTATGTCTTAGAGGACACCCCTCATGCAAAGAAAATATATTTGTTCCCCACAGGACAGCAGAGCAGAAAGACATTACAGGGGGGCCTTGGGTTACAACAGCCTCGATGTATGACATTTTGAGTTTACAACATTCACTCACATAAAAACTTACAAACTTTGAGATGTGAGTGTTTCAGCTTACGCCGTTAGCATTGTGCTTATGGACTACATGGGTGAACAAGTTTGGCTGCACGTGGCAGAGAATATGCAGTAATGTGACCGATGAGTGAAGGAGTTGGCATCCCCCAGTATGCTTACCTATGTCATTTTGGACTGTTAAAAGTCCATGTGTTCAGTCTGTGTTAGGCTAGGGCATGTTACTACTTACAACAATGTTCAGGTTATATCACTGTCATAGGAACGGAACTGTGTCGTACATAACCCGAGGACCCCCGTATACAGAAGAAATAACCAGTTTGTCCAAACTGACAAGTCTTTAAAAAGCACATGTAATGTTACCAGGTAGAAATGACAAATGACACTCCTTATAAATAGGACCTGAAGGCCATAAGAGGAAGATAGCTACAATACTGGGATGAATTAGATAAATTGGGATAGCAGTACTTAATAGACAAAATACATCTCCTGCTACCAAGTACTGCAAGCAATATGAGAATTATACAAGAGAGAGTAGGGGAATTTCACACACTGTGACTTTGGCCTTAGTTGATATTTCAGTTGCAGAAACCTTAAACCTCTTTTCATACTAAAGTATAAAAATAATGTAAATCACATTACCAAATGTGTGATCAAGAAAGAAAATGGGATAATAAAAAAATAACTTTGTTTTCCACTAGCTAAATAAAAGAATATATACTACTTTTTCTGTTGCAACTGTTGAGTCAGTCTTTAAGCAAAAATATAAAATTTAGTCATACAGATGATAAGAAACAAATTATAACTTTCACTTAAATAGGTTTTTTTTTCCTATTAAGGAACTGAGGAATAACAATGTTTAAGTAATTCTACATTTCAGTGACTGTAATGTGTTAATGTTGCTATAATTAACTATCTAATTATGTTGGAATAGTATAAATTATTTTTTTGTGCCTGTTTAAAAGCTCACTGGTGGATATACCCAAAATTAGCACATTTAAGAACTTTGAAAATAAAGACAACTTAATTAAAAATTTCTTAGAAAAAAAATTGTATACACTGATTTTAGTATTAATTTATTGTTCAGTGTCAAACATACCTACTTACTTTCCTGTTGAAGAGTTTTGACTAAAAGATATTGATGATCCTTTCTTTAATCAGCATATTTAACACAAAAGATGATAGTATCTAGTTTTAAAATAAGCCACGTGAAATGAATAAATATGATAACTGAGCACAGAACCTATATTCTAAAAGCTCTGATACATATTATTTTTGTTGCTAAGAAGAGTAAAATACAACACATAAAAATATACCAAAAATTAAGGCCCTGGCCGGTTGGCTCAGTGGTAGAGCATCGGCCTGGCATGCGGAAGTCCGAGGTTCGACTCCTGGCCAGGGCACACAGGAGAAGCGCCTATCTGCTTCTCCACTCCTCCCTCTTTCCTTCCTCTCTGTCTCTCTCTTCCCCTTCCGCAGCCAAGGCTCCATTAGAGCAAAGATGGCCCCGGCACTGGGGATGGCTCCATGGCCTCTGCCTCAGGCGCTAGAGTGGCTCTGATTGCGGCAGAGCAACGCCCTGGATGGGCAGAGCTTTGTCCCTTGGTGGGCATGCCAGGTGGATCCCGGTCAGGCACATGCAGGAGTCTGTCTGACTGCCTCCCCATTTCCAGCTTCAGTAAAATACAATATATATATATATATATATATATATATATATATATATATATATCCCAAAAATTATGTAGCAGACCAAAAATTACGTAGCAGCACTTTATTTCATAAACTTGGCAAAAAATGATATTTGCAATCAAAGCATTTTATAAGATTCTCATCACATCATTTTTTATTTTCATTATGTCTTCAAGTTTCTCTAACCTACACATGTTATTTGGCGAAAAGATAGTTAATCTTAGTGACAAATAGCCAATACTATTTCCAAGAGAGCCTGCTTGTGCCTTTGAACTAGTTGATGTCAGGATGGCAGGAATGGGATTTAGGGGTTCAGGGGCAACTGCTGTTAGGTTAGCAATATAGAAAGTATTTGTTTGGGGGGTGTCAGAAAGGTAAATATATAGTTATTATTCAGTGACCACTTCGCATTGAGCCATAGGTTATTAAGGACTTACTTGCCTGGAAATTTAAGATTTCAAAGGGTTTCACTGGTGATAAGACACCAGCAGACAAAGATGAGTTGTAGACACTAATCTTATAGTGCTGTGATATTGCAAATACTGGACTCCGGAACTTTTGTTAGGAGAAAATTAAGAGAACTTAGTCTGTAATGTAATTGGTATCATCTTGGAGTGGAGCTGAAAATGCTATAGACCAAGTGCTTTTCTTTAGCAGTTGCTCCCGTGTCTTTGGGTGGGGCCAGGGAAGAAATTGCTTGTCTTAAAAAGTGGGTGGAAAGCTGGATTAGGGCGTGTGTTCACCAAAATTTGGGTCATGTGCATCTGCTATTGGATCTTTATTTTCTACCCTAAGGGATACAAAAATCTTTTTGTTATTTAAAATAAAATAAAATCTCAGAGGGCTTTTAAAGATAAAGGGGGGGGGAATTACCCAGTGCTAAAATATTTAGAAGTATTTATTAATTAATTTTTTATCGTATAAGGCTCAATCAATTTTATTTTTGTCCCACTGTTGTAGTTTCTATAATGTTGAACTAAAATACTCAAGGACTTTATTGGTATAAGCCACAGAGGCAGAAAAAACTCAAACATGATGATGATGATCATGATGATGCTATACCTAGCTTGTACATAGTATTTAGCATATGCCAAGAATTACTCCAAGACACATGGATGAGTGCATGGATGGATGGACAGTAGGTAGGTAGATAGATAGACAGGTAGATACATATGATACATGTAGGTATTTATGCACATGGCTAGAAAACATGTGTTGTCTGAAGGCAGAGCAGAACTACAGTGAACTCCAAAACATAAAGGTGCCTTAAGAGGGAAAAATGAAGCAGGCAAGTTCATTGACTATAATAGATTATTATTTCAAGATAATTTATTTATAAGATTGTGTCAGAAGGAAAAGATGACCCAGTATTCTGTGAAGATTAATTCCATTACTAGATAGTGGTTACAGTGTATATTTTATAGTATAGCTGAACTATTAATAATTAACAAGACAAAGAAACAAAGAATGCATACCAGCCAGAAACTATAACTCCTGGTGGTCTTAAGATGGATAATTGCTTAGACTTCACGCCAACACCTAGTTTGATATTTGCCATTATGTTATTCTGGCTGTTTATTGACAGAAATCTTTCTGATTACATTGTGTAAGCTTACAGGACACAGCTAATTATTAACTATGAGGCTTTGGCGCTGGCTGAGACTAGTTAGGTTAGAGTCTTCAGCATGAAAACCAGAAAGAAATTAGGGGGCACACAAAGATATATATGGAGAGAGAGAGAAGGAGAGAGGGAGAGGACCACACACAGAGAGAAACAGGGATTGCGAGTGAGAATGTCATTACTACAATTCAATGTGAGGTAAATATTATTATTACCTCAAGTTCACAAATAAGATACTGGCACCAAGAGTCTAATTAGCTTTTCCAAGATCAAACAGCAAACAAGTTGTAGAGGCAAGGTTCCAAATCAAAAACAAGAAAGCCTTAGAGTCTACATGCTGAAACTCTATACCAAACTGGCTTTCACTGCTCATTAAAGCTCCAAATTTTTATAAAGAAGAAAAAAGTTGAGTTATATCTCTAAATCTTCCTTCAAGCAAAAGTTTTTGGAAAAGTTGTGATTAATTGTCTCTCATTTCAAAGTGGTTAAAAAATTTGACAGACTTCAAAATGTTGTATGTGAGTTTGAATTCTGACCACAAATAACTTACTGAATATGTCATTTGGAATTAATCACTTATAATTTCTGATTGATCCTCAGTTTCTACCTCTCTAAAAAATAAAGAATAATAATATATTTTTACTATTGCATATAAAATTAAGCAAAGATCCACCCCACTTTTTGGAAAATATAAAAGTGATAATGAATGGCATTATTATTAATATTATTATTGCTATCATTATTGTCATTTTCCTTTGGCATGATATATATATTTTTTAAACAAACCAATAATTTTTAATAAGCAATCTTTAAATATATATTGAAGAGTGAATAAATATTTATGCTATACTACAACATTTTAAAGAATGTCAACTCTATTGTAGCAACACAAGAGAATATTAAACCTATACATTAAGTTAAGAAAATATGCTTTTTCCCTGGCTTCTAACAGTAGAATTTTAAGGTATGTGTAATGGTAGTCTGGAAATTATTAGAAAGTAATTTCTTGAGATATTTCTTTAAGTTAATACATTCATTTTCACTGAAACCCACCACCGAGTATCCATTCACTAAGCCCAGAGATATATTCATGATGGTATCTATTTGGTTTTAATACAATATCTGATAAACATTTTGGTTCAGCCTACATCTTGATTTTAGCCTTTGGATCCCCTTTCTCTACACTGAGAGAACTGATAACTTCAGTAATTAATTGTGCTTAAATACATATGTTTTCAAAAAACTGACATCCAGCACAAGAAACACTTTATCAGCCATTTCTGAGAAGCGAAGGCCAGTTTTCAGAGATTCCAAACTCTTTATTTAAATAGTCTTCACAATCTTGAATATATCTAATAAAGATTCCCAACTCTTTATTTAAATAATCTGCACAATCTTGAATGTGAGGTAACAATTAAGTATAAGAAAAGGAAATTAAGAAGACAGTATCACTCAAAATTGCTTCAAAATTATATATATATATATATATATATATATATATATATATACACACACACATACATACATATATATATATTCATCATGTCTGGTGATCCTATTTTAAAGCAATTTAATATTAAGTCTACATTATAAATGCAGTACACAAAGACTCATGTTTTCTTTCATAAGAGAAAAAGTTTCTCCCCAGCATTCCTATAATTGCTTTCTTTTTTCTTTTAATTTCTTTTCCATTTTTTTATTGCTAATAATAAGAAAACTTTATATACAGATCTAAGGGCCCTAAAATTTCATTTGGCTGAACAAATACTTACATAGTTCTTATGAATGATATTATTAGCTATCTTCCATTATCTGTTTCACATTTGTTATACATTTTGATTTTAAACAGAATCTCTTAAGGTAGATATTAGCTCCATTGAAAATAGAGAGAAACTAAGACCAAAGAGAAGTATACGTACTACAAAAGAAGCATAGTGTTTGCACTCAATAAACCTGGCAGTCTGCTATGATGGGAGACAAACATGAATACAAATAGCTTAACACAAGACATGCCATCAGCTAGCTCTATAAGCCCCCTGCGTAATCAAAATACTTTAAATGCTCAGAGTGCCTGACCTGTAGTGGCGCAGTGGATAAAGCGTCAACCTGGAAACGCTGAGGTTGCCGGTTCAAAACCCTGGGCTTGCCTGGTCAAGGCACATATGGGAGTCGATGCTTCCTGCTCCTCCCCCTTCTCTCTCTCTCTCTCTCTCTCTCTCTCTCTCTCTCTCTGTCTCCTCTAAAATAAAAAAAAAAAAATAATTAAATGCTCAGAGTGAGGAGCTCGTAATACTGATTGGAGAAAGTGAAGAGTAACTGGCCTTTGATAGAACTTGAAAGAAAAAGTGAACATCTTAAAATAAGGCAGGAGACAATTGAGGCAGAAGAAAGGCACCACGTCATGAAAGTGTAAGGCATAATTGGAAATGAGTGAGTCATCGTGCTTAGTTTAAGTACAGAGTATTTGCAGTTTGGTCTTAAACTTGAGCACATACCATAATCATTTAGAAATAGGCCCAAGAATTTGTTTCTTTTTTTATTTTATAATCCATCATTTGTATATTATATTGTTTGGTTACCACCCCAAGTCTCTTTCTATCATTATGCATCCCCTTTTTACCCTCTTCTGCCTCCCCACACATAGTACTGGAAGTCCTACGCCACAGCAATCAGATACAAAGAAGAAATGAAAGGCATCCAAACTGGAAAGGAAGAAGTAAAACTGTCATTATTTGAGGATGACATGATACTGTGTATGGAAAACCCTAAAGTTCTCCACCAAGAAAACTACTAGAAGTGATAAATTCAGTAAAGTAGCAGGATATAAAATGAATATCCAGAAATTAGTTGCATTTTTATACACCAACAATTAACTATAAGAAAAGGAAATTAAGAAGACATCACTCCAAATTGCTTCAAAATGAATAAAAAAATGTAGGAACAAACTTCACCACTGAGGTAAAAGTCCTATACTTGGACAATTATAAGACACTGAAGAAAGAAATTGAAGATACAAACAAGTAGAAGCATACACCATGTTTATGGATAAAAAGAGTTAACATCATTAAATGTTCATATTATCCAAAGCAATCAATACATTCAATGCAATTCCTATCAATATACCAATGGTGTATTTCTCAGAAGTAGAACAAATATTCTAAAAATTTATGTGGAACCATTATAAATGGCCTGGGCACTGGGGATGGCTCTGTGGCCTCTGCCTCAGGCGCTAGAGTGGCTCTGGTCGCAACATGGCGACGCCCAGGATGGGCAGAGCATAGCCCCCTGGTGGGCAGAGTGTCGCCCCATGGTGGGCGTGCTGGGTGGATCCCAGTCGGGCGCATGCGGGAGTCTGTCTGACTGTCTCTCTCTCTCTTTTTAAGGGTCCCAATATGTTCTTCTGCACCCAGGGCCCCAACTGACCTTAATCCACTTCTGACTTTAAGAACCTTTAGTTTACGGACAAAGAAGTTACTAATTTTACTTCTGAGTGACAATAATTGCAGAATGTAAAAAAGTTTATAATTAGTAAAACAAGATGTCTAATTTTAACATACAAAGTTAAAATCCTATAAGTGAAAGGGTAACTGAATATAGACCTGAAGGTCCTAGTGAGAAAGGATTTATCAAAATTGAGTCTGCAGTTTATGTGCTTTTATAATGCAGTGCCTGTTTATAGCTCTAAGGATGACAGCACTGTTGACATTGGCATGAGATAAAGCCACTTCTAAGAGAAACAATTAAAGTGAAAGTCAGTTCCCTAGTTGTAGTAACATATCAACAACACACTCCAAATGGAGAATAGAGCAGCAAAGCAACACAATGTGACATATGCTGAAGGACTATTAGGTAAGAAGACCAAAGAAGGCTCTCTGAAGTGCCTCTATTTGAACAGCTACTGTAAATGGTCATATATTGGTATAGAGCTCAAGGGTGTCCACCGGAAGTGGACAGGGAGAGTTAAAAACACCTCCAATCCGAGCCCTGGCTGGTTGGCTCAGCGGTAGAGCGTCCGCCTAGCGTGCAGAGGACCCGGGTTCGATTCCCGGCCAGGGCACACAGGAGAAGCACCCATTTGCTTCTCCACCCCTCCGCCGCGCTTTCCTCTCTGTCTCTCTCTTCCCCTCCTGCAGCCAAGGCTCCATTGGAGCAAAGATGGCCCGGGCACTGGGGATGGCTCTGTGGCCTCTGCCTCAGGCGCTAGAGTGGCTCTGGTCGCAACATGGCGACGCCCAGGATGGGCAGAGCATAGCCCCCTGGTGGGCAGAGTGTCGCCCCATGGTGGGCGTGCCGGGTGGATCCCAGTCGGGCGCATGCGGGAGTCTGTTTGACTGTCTCTCCCCGTTTCCAGCTTCAGAAAAATGAAAAAAAAAAAAAAAACCCTCCAATCCTTATACCTTGATACCTGACATTGGGGTGGGGTTACAGTTCCATTGCAACAAAATAATCCTTTACCCGGACGGTGCATCCGTTTCTAATTCATATTCTTACTTCAGTAGTTTATCTTTTTATTCAAACCCATTATACCAAAGAATTTGTTAGGTCCTGAAGTACGGAAAGAAAGCTCAATCAGTGCTGGTGTCATAATAGTTGGTTTAAGTGGTCTAATTTTTCTGGGCTACAGTTCCTTAAAACATAAATTGACATAGTTGGAATAGGTGATATGAGATACTCTTTTATCTCTGAAGTCTCATAATCCTACGTTTTAGAATAAAGGAAGAGAGTATGTGAATAGAAAAATATCCTGACCAATAACACTGGGAAGATCTGAGTTGGAATTCATATCTGGCATACTCCATTGCAGAATGGCTTTGAATGCACCATTTAATCTTTCTGAGTCTCAGGTGACTCATTTGCAAAATAGAAACAATAATTCTTACACCATAAGACCAAGTGAAACTGAAGAACAATTAAGTTTTGGCATAAATATTTTTTAAGTCATTGAAGCAAAAAATGTTTGTCATTATTTTTCTGCCCTTGGTAAAATGAAGAATGTCATAGAATGAAAATTTACACTCACCCCCATATCAAATCTCCCCTCTCCTATTCCTACAAGGTTAAAACACATAGCTAAATTCTTTTTAAAAGATAGGAGAAAAGAAGAAGAGATGGAAAGAGCAGAAAGGAGGAAAGGATGCATGCCTTAATTTTAGTAAAGAACTCTTACTCTTTAATCTAAAAAGAGGAAAGTATGGTGGTTCCTCAAAAAACTGCAAATAGAACTACCTTATGACCCAGCAATCCCTCTACTGGGTATATACCCCAAAACCTCAGAATCATTGATACGTAAAGACACATGTAGCCCCATGTTCATAGCAGCACTGTTCACAGTGGCCAAGACATGGAAACAACCAAAAAGCCCTTCAATAGAAGACTGGATAAAGAAGATGTGGCACATATACACTATGGAATACTACTCAGCCATAAGAAATGATGACATCAGATCATTTACAGCAAAATGGTGGGATCTTGATAACATTATACGGAGTGAAATAAGTAAATCAGAAAAAAACAAGAACTACATGATTCCATACATTGGTGGAACATAAAAATGAGACTAAGAGACATGGACAAGAGTGTGGTGGTTACCAGGGGTGGGGGGAGGGAGGACATGGGAGGGAGGGAGGGAGAGAGTTAGGGGGAGGGGGAGGGGCACAGAGAACTAGATAGAGGGTGGCGGAGGACAATCTGCCTTTGGGCGAGGGGTATGCAACATAATTTAATGTCAAAATAACCTAGACATGTTTTCTTTGAATATATGTACCCTGATTTATTAATGTCATCCCATTACCATTAATAAAAATTTATTTAAAAAAATCTAAAAAGACTAAATCAAATCTTAGCTGTACACAAATATATAGAACATATTGAAAGTTACTATAAAATTAAACTATCAGCAACTGTATATTAAAAGTATGACCACAAAAAATAACAACATAAGCATTAAAAGAAATATTTAACAGGCATCTGTATAAAGAAAAGGTTAATTATTAAAATGTAAAATTCTCGAGTGTCCTTAAAGGATGAAAATTGTTATACTTTATTTTTAGGAATACTGGAAAAATTGTGGGCATAGAGGCTCAAAATAAATCCTATTTGACTCTTGATTTCAACACTTGTATGAGAGTTATGTGACTTTGGACCATTTATTTATACTCTCTCAGTCTAAATATCCTCATCTATCAAATGTGAATAATACTATCTACTTCTCTAATGAGTCTTGCTTACTAACAGGGTTACCACATCACAAAATCAATTAAATGTTCCCAACTCAATATTTTAGCTATCTCTAAGTATTGTCTCTTCTGAGGCTTAAGTGAGACAATGTAATTAAAGTACTTGCACATAGTAAGTTGTCCAATAAACATTAACTTCTGTTAATATTAAAGGTTTAGCATAAAATTGCTCAGGTTACATGCAGTTAAGTCATTTACATGTGTATAACGTCATTTCAATTACTTTAACACAAAAAAAGTATTTTGCTATTTATTGATAATATAATTTATCAATAGATATGTTTTGTTCAAGAACAGATTAAAGGTTAAGTGAATATAAGAATTAACTTTCTACAGATTCTGTAATGTTTTATGAGACAAAGGAGAAAATGGCCACTTCAAGATTACTACCACATCTGAATGTTGATCAATTTATCCAAGAAAGTAAATACAATAACACAAGCAGGATCCACCTAAAGCACAGATAAAATCAGCCATCTGTGTGTGGAACCTAAGCATTGTTTATCAGAAATCCTAAAAAATTACAATGTTCTAACAAATAACCTTTTATCTTCTCAATACTCGAAATTCTAAATTTTAGTGTTTCTTTAAGTTAAAAGCTGTGATCCCTCTTACCATATTCAGGGACTCCTGGAAAGTGTACTTTGTTAATGGAATTATTGGCTCTCCATACTAGCTCTCATTTACACTTATGATTTTGAGCACCGCCTTTCCGAACATAACCAGCTCTATAATCCAGGCGAATTTTCCACTCCTTGTTGGCTGTGTACTTACAACCCAAATGTAAGCTCATTTGAAATTATTAAAGAGCAGCAATACTGCTCAGACAGCAAAGTAAACACTTTTATTATCATATTTTATAACTATGTAGGCACATTGTACAGATTTTGAAAAATACAGTAAGTTAAAAAAAATTAGTATCCCCTTCCACTCAGATATTCTGTGCAAATAGCAACAAAGAACTTAGGTCCTGCTATTTTCAAATATTACAAGTATTTTCCCTGGTGATAAAATATTTCTGTAAATAACTGCTTTAATGAATATGTAATATGCATTCACACATCTGTACTATAATTTATTTCAACAACTCCTACTGTTGATACTAATTTTTCAGTATCATAAATGACATGACAATAAATATATTTACAAACAAACATAAGAATTATGTTTAACTTGTAGTGTCCTAAAACGGGAATTCCTGAGTTAACAAAGCATCGATCTTTGGTAAACACTTTATTTTGCTTTCAAGAAAGATTGTACCCATTAAATTGAATAAAATTACTGTTTAAAATATACCCAGTAACATTTACTTTTAGTTTAATGAAAATATAATTTGTTTATTGCAGACAATTTAGAAAATAGTGGAGAAAATAGGGAATACTGAAAATTTTACCATTCACAACAAATAGTTGTTCTCTTTTTTTCTGGAGCTTTTGTGTGTATATTTACACACATAGTTTTCATAGGATAATTCAAAATATACAGTTTTGAACTCTACAACCTATTTCTTTCCACACTGTGCCATAAGTATTTGCTAAAGTTTGGGGTTTTTTCTTCCCTCTATTTTTTACACAGAAAACATTTAATTTACCATACCAGTTTAAATTTTAGGAAGTTATTAAGTAGGTGCACTTTCCTCTGTAGGTTGAGTTTGATCTTCAGTTACCATTTTCTGAGACCTTTTGAATAGCTCATTCCATATGTAAAATGTGCTCTTAAGTGAGCAGATAAAGAAAAACCCTGTACTGTTTGAGTAAGACTTGACGAACTGGCTGAACATTGTGAACAGCTGACACTTTGTACTGGAAACAAATATTTGCTTTTGGAATAACAGGGTCTGCACTCAATCACTGAAGTCATCAAATCTTTAGAGCTTGACTGTTCTTTCAGGGCTCTGAGATGCCTTCTCTTTTAGGAAATGTATTTTTTTTTTTTTTCCTGAAGCTGGAAACAGGGAGAGACAGTCAGACAGACTCCCGCATGTGCCCGACCGGGATCCACCCGGCACGCCCACCAGGGGGCGATGCTCTGCCCACCAGGGGGCGATGTTCTGCCCCTCCGGGGCGTCACTCTGCCACGACCACAGCCACTCTAGTGCCTGGGGCAGAGGCCAAGGAGCCATCCCCAGCGCCCGGGCCATCTTTGCTCCAATGGAGCCTTGGCTGCAGGAGGGGAAGAGAGAGACAGAGAGGAAGGAGAGGGGGGGTGGAGAAGCAAATGGGTGCTTCTCCTATGTGCCCTAGCTGGGAATCAAAACCGGGTCCCCCCACATGCCAGGCCGACGTTCTACCGCTGAGCCAACCGGCCAGGGCCAGGAAATGTATTTTATACTTGTTGTGTTGAAATATTCCTAATGCCACTTTTGCATCAGCCTACAGAATTTCAATGGAAGATAATTATAAATTAAAGCAAGAGCATTTTTGTTGGCAACTCTTTCTCAAGTCTCTCTGATGCAAAACTACATCATAGCAGAAGACCCTAGTGATTACAGAGACTTCTGGAGCTCTGACCAGAATGGCCATGGAGTCACCTTTGAATGCCCTCTCTATCACTCAATCCATCGCCATGGCAAAAAAAGTGCCAATAAGCCATATTAATTTCCCCTGGATCACGATCTCTGAAAGTAAGAAATTTAATTTTACAGGACTCAGTCAAAGGCTTATTTATGTTACCTGGCTGTCTGTCCATAAGATCTTGAATGGTCTTCCTGAGGTATTGTACAGTTAAACGCATGGTAAAACTATAAGGAGTTGAAATGTTTTTACTAATCACAAACAGTTCCAGGGTCAGTATGCCTAACATGTTTAACTTCAGTATTCTCACTTTGGGGAGTTAGTGATATATGCCTGTTTTTCTCTTTATTAAGGAGATCATTCTGCATTTCTATCAATTTCCTCAGCGATGGCTGAGAAGCTGGTAATGTTGCTAGGAATCTTAGCAAGCCCCTCCATTGAGGGAGGTCTGCCAGAGCCTCAGTCCGCAGCCCTCACAGCACTGCCTCCATCTTGGCCATAGAAACCAGGGCTGGGAGGTCTTCCACAGTCTCCCTGCCCCCTTCCCTATCTCCCTATTACCATCTACTCTGTTGCCCTAATTAGGAACTCAGATGATTCACTCCAGACATGACTTCCTTTCTGTTGTCCACTACCAACAGATTATCAAGCCCTCAAATGTCCACCTTCAGAATAACTCTCATGGACTTCATCTCTCTTCCAACAATATTTCTATCATTTTTCTCACTTATGTTATTGCAGACACTTTCAACCAGTTCTTCCTATGTCCAATTCAACCACCTTATGTCCCATATTTCATAATGCTTGGATATTGTTTCTAATATTGAAATAAAACATTGTCATACCCATGATTACAATAATTCAATTACGATAAAATCCTGGTTAGTGCAACATTCATTGTTCTCAGTTACTTCTTTAGCTTTAACTCGCCCGTAGGCAATGCAAAAACATTAGTTCTTCACTGTGTGTTGTTCTCTCCTGAGTATGTACATCCTTGTCGGAAGCCTCCTGTAGGACATAAGAACGGGGACCCTGGAGACATACTGCCTGGATTTAAGTTCTGTCTACGCCTGCTGTTGACCTTGGCTAACTATCTTAACTTTTTTGTGCTTCACTTGTAAAAGTAGGATAGTCACAGTGCTTACTCATGGGGTAGTTGTAAGGATTGAAAAAGAATACTTGGGAGGTACTTGAAACAACTATGTAAATGCCTGTTAAATAAAGGCCTCCATTTTACCTATTGTACTGCTTAACATGTACAACCTACCTAACTTTGACATCTTTCCAAAAGTGTTTCTTCTGAACTACACTGAGATAGATGCCTGCCTCTTCTCCTTTACCTCTTTGTCTTATCACTGCCAGTGTTGAACTGTCTACATTTGTGACTCAAAAAACAGACAGTGCCTGAGAGGAGAGGTTGTCTTTTTTTTTTTCTTTTCTTTTTTTTTGGTCAGTATCTAATGCAAAGCTTAAACAATGCTCTCCTAGTTGCGGTCTGTCATTATCTGTTTTATAGATGTTTTTATATTCCAAAACTGACCGTTTTGATTAAGGTCTTTTTCACCACTTGTTCTTCTTGAGTACACTATGTTTTCAGGGTCATAATTAAATTAAAAAAATCTCAAAGGCCAAGCCACAATACAATACATTACAAAGACATAATCTAATTTTAAAAAGATTGAGTCAAAATCCACTCTTATCTGGTATTTTTACCTTGTTGTTTTCATGTAAAAAAACAAGCAGCACATGCCACATAATGAAGTGAAAATATACAACCAAGCAACCACATTTCCATAGATCATAAGTTACAGTAATCAGAATTAAACACACTGAGAAAACATGAAAGAAAAAAAAAGACATGGCCTGACCTGTGGTGGCGCAGTGGATAAAGCGTCGACCTGGAAATGCTGAGGTCGCCGGTTCGAAACCCTGGGCTTGCCTGGTCAAGGCACATATGGGAGTTGATGCTTCCAGCTCCTCCCCTCCTTCTCTCTCTCTGTCTCTCCTCTCTCTCTCTCTCTCTGTCTCCCCCTCTCCTCTCTAAAATGAATAAATAAAAAAAATTAAAAAAAAAAAAAGATATTTAAAAAAAAAAAAGACATAGATATTACTTTAAAAGATGCTTGGAGCTCTCTTGGGTTTCAGAGCAGACATCCTCAAGATTGTTTAAGAATACCTAAAGATCTACAATAGGCTGGAAGAGAGAGACATAAGGGAGATGAGTAGCACTCTCAAAGTCATGAAAGTGAAAATAGGACAAATAGAGTGAAAAAAATAAGCTTTTTGAAGGACATAAAGCAATTGTAAAATCCTCTCTTCCTGACAGTCTATCAGAAAAGGAAATAGGTGAATGTACTATAAAACCTGAAAATCTTTCACCACACAAGTATTTAAGTAACAATGAGTGACGTGAAATCATTTTATAAATAAAGATGTTATAAAAATATAAGTACTTTTATAATGCCAATAATGTTACTATAAAGTTTGTATCAATAATAATATTAAATAATAACATAGTAATAGCACTACAATTGATGATAATAATGAAAATGATGGAGATTACCATTATGTTAATAGGTAGGAGAAGCAAGTTTTAAAGGCAAATATAGATGTTCTAGATAATGTTATTTATATACTTAAAAAACTGAACACCTAGATATCTAACATTAACTGTACCAATGGATATGCTATTTGTTTCCTAATAAAAAGAGCTTCAAAGGCAAATAAACAATTTCCCAAGTCTTTTGTTCTCCAAGTCACTCTTACACAAGACAAATTTGATGAGTTAAGTATAAATGCGTAAGATGCATGTGGATTAAATTTTCTTTAAAAATACCCAAGAAAAATTAAGGAGAAAATGTGTTAAACAGAGTGCATGTTTTGGAAAGGCAAACTAAAAGCAATAGAAACAGTTTCAGATTGTATTACGGCCTTCAATGTTGTTATGTTTACGTCTACTAGATTAATCTAAAAATAAAAACTGCTTTTAAAACCGACACCAAGGTATGAATTTGAATGAATAATTTTCTAAGAGTTTTATTAAGTGTCTCTTTTTTAACTAATATGATGTTCAAACAAATGCTTACCATATGTGTCATATTCTGTGTCTATCCCGTTCTTTCTTCATAATGTTTTAGGTTCATGTGGTGGAGAAGATGACATTTGAGTATGTGCAAAAATAATGTCAGTTCTTCATTAGTGGTAGGGTTGACTTAATCACACCTTAGATTTTTTTAATTGTTTCAAAAGTGTTATTTATTCGAGCCTGACCAGACGGTGGCACAGTGGATGGAGCGTTAGACTGGGATGAAGAGGACCCAGGTTCTAAACCCTGAGGTCACTGGTTTGAGCACAGGCTCACTAGCTTGAGCCCAAAGGTCGCTGGTTGAGCGAGGGGTGACTCACTCTGCTATAGCCCCAGGTCAAGGCACATATGAGAAAGTAATCAATGAACAACCAAGGTGCCGCAACAAATAATTGATGCTTCTCATCTCTCTCTCTTCCTGTCTTTCTCTATCTTTCCCTCTCTCTCTCTGTCTCTGTCACAAAAATAAAAAATAAAAAGAAAGAAGTGTTCTTAACTTAACTCAAGTCATTTTTTTTAACATTTTGGACCATATTTTAGTATAATCTCTGCTGATATATTTTTTGGAAAGGTACTTTCTAAGATGACATTTTGTTACTGCAAACGCTTGAATTGTTATGAAACTTGAATATCTGGATTACTTGAGATTCCCTGGTGGTTAAGTCAAGCTGGTAGAACATGCACTATGCCAGGAGATGTCCATCTTGACAGCCTTCAACAACAATTAAAAAGAATAATGAAGGGAGAATGCAACAACTGATGTTTTTATTCTTGTTGCTTATTTCTGCCTAACCAGTGCCTCTGTTCAAGCATGCCAGTTCAGTGACCTGGGTCACTGCTTTGTTCTTGAACCAGAGATGATTTTGCTATTCCTCAAATGCTCCTGAGTATCACGCATTGCCATCATCTCCTTTTTTTCTTTTATACCAATTATGAAGTCCTGTCAATTACTTTTTGCACCTTTTCCCAAAGCCATCCTCTCTTTTCTCTTCTTATTGCCAGCTTTCAAATACAGGCCCTTTTCTCTCAACCCCTAAACTGTGTTTTAAAAAGGAAGAAATCATCAGTCTGTCTTCTATTTTGAGTCTTTCCCATAGCCTGGTTATAGTGGGTTAACATTTCTAAAGCAGATATTTTATTCTGTCACTGTTTTATTTATATACTTCAATGACAACTTGTTGCTCAAAAGCTAAAATCTGAAATCAGAATACCAGAAAAGAGTATTTACTCAATAAACATTTGTTTAAAAATGAATTTATTTTTCTCAAGTATAGCCCTTTAAAACCTACATCCAAACTACCTCCACTACTTTTTGAAGCCCTCAAACTCTCTGTGGTAGATAAGATGGCTCTCCAAAGATGCTCATCCTCTAATCATTGGGATTAATGAATATATTATGCTACACAGCAAAAGACTTTGAGATATAAATTAAGGTTATGGACTTTCAAAAAGGGAGAGTAACATGGACATGTTTGGAAGTAAATTCTCCCCAGGTGTCCTGGTGAGAGCCCAGGGGACCAACATTTTTCTGTAAACCCAAGGAAAAGGGTGAAACGCAGGGCAAAGAAAGTCTGCCCAACATATATTTGTGTGCTTTAAGCCAAGTGTTTGTTAACTCACTACAGCAGCAATAGAAAACTCAAATATGTCGACCTTGAGTTATACCCATGGGTGCCATACTTCCTTACCTCTTACTGGCATCTATGTACCTAGAACAATAGCACATCTTCTATGTTGCTTCTCAACTCAACTTTAATCCATAGAAACACCTTTACACAAATTACAATGGGTCTCTTTGGTTTAACTGAAAAGAATAATATACCTTTCAGATCACTTGCTACTATGTATAAGATAGTCTTGTTTGATTTATGACTACAAGCATGTAATTCTAAAAAAGAGAACATTTTAAACTAGTGCTTAACAAACCTAAGTATGCATGTATAGCACCCGGAGACTATGTTAAAATATAGATTTTGATTCAGTAGGTCTGGGGTGGAACTGGAGAGTCTACATTTTTAATGAGCTTTTATTGCATTCTGTCATTTACTTGTTGGGTGACTTTGGATAAATCATTTCAACGTCTACACCTATGTTTTCTCATCTATAAAATGGATACTGTGAATATAAATGAGACCATTGGTGCTTCCTTTTGTGCCCTATGCCACATCCTCTTGGCCCACTCTAGTGCAAGCTGCATTTGTTACAAACAGCTTATCACACTCATCACATCCTATGTGAAACACCACCATATTTCTCTACTTTTCTGTTATAGTAACTCAGGCAGCCCCAGAAAAGCAGCCCATCAATACTGAGTTCATGCCCATGGACCAGTCCTCCGATCTAGGAGCTCAGAAGTTGGCAATGAAGGTCCCAGACAGTGGATTTTCATTCAAAGGTGCATTCAACACAGTTCTTTTTTTTTTTTTTTACAAAGACAGAGAGAGAGAGTCAGAGAGAGGGATAGACAGGGACAGACAGACAGGAACGGAAAGATGAGAAGCATCAATCATTAGTTTTTCGTTGCGCGTTGCAACACCTTAATTGTTCATTGATTGCCTTCTCATACATGCCTTGACCACGGGCCTTCAGTAGACCGAGCAACCCCTTGCTTGAGCCAGTGACCTTGGGTTCAAGCTGGTGAGCTTTTGCTCAAACCAGATGAGCCCTCACTCAACCTGGCAACCTCGGGGTCTCA
This sequence comes from Saccopteryx bilineata, assembly GCF_036850765.1. NCBI lineage: Eukaryota > Metazoa > Chordata > Mammalia > Chiroptera > Emballonuridae > Saccopteryx > Saccopteryx bilineata. The sequence goes on from NC_089497.1 coordinate 20,814,633, forward strand.
AACCTGGGTCTTCCACATCCCAGTCCGACGCTCTATCCACTGAGCCACCGCCTGGTCAGGCTCAACACAGTTCTTTATCTGAAGCATTTATTTTATATTTTATTTGATTGATTTTTTTTTATTTGTTTGTTTGATTCATTTTTAGAGAGGAGAGAGAGGGGGAGAGAGAGAGACAAAGAAGAGAGAAGGGGGGAGGAGCTGGAAGCATCAACTCCCATATGTGCCTTGACCAGGGAAGCCCAGGGTTTCAAACCAGCGACCTCAGCATTTCCAGGTTGACACTTTATCCACTGCGCCACCACAGGTTAGGCTCAACACAGTTCTTTAGAGAGAGTGAGGCCCACAGTGAGATTGAGTTCCAGTTGTTCTCAGTGAGAATAAGCATTTCCCTCCTTTCCTATTGTCAATTTACCCTTCACTTCGTTTCTGTTTCCAAGGGTAACTGTCTGAAGAGACTACCTTTTCTTAAGTCCTTGTTTGAAGCTCCACTTTTGGCCTCAGGACCAGTTACAGTCTCACCTGTTTTAGAATGAAATAAGAAATGGGCAAGAGAGAAAACAGTAGCTTATAAAATAGCTCTATTCCTTGAAATGGGTGCGGACAGTGGTGATCATAAAGATCATGGAATTACCAGACTTTTTTATTTTCATTGGAAACCTTAGAGAAAGAGAGCAATGACTTGAAGCAGCCTCTCATTAACTCAGGGAACACTGGGAAAGTCAGAGGCCTCCGGGAAATGTTTAAGGAACTTGGTTTGATGCAGCTGAGGGTAGACTTTGGTGAAATTCAAGCTCAGGATTTAAAAGAAAATGTAATAAAATGGCAAAGGAGACAGGATGTATGGCTTTAGCGGGTCTTCTATGCTAAAATATGGCAAAAATACAGAATAAGTTGGAGCCTAGATCTGAGAAGGCGATACTTGGAACATCGAGACAACATGTGTTCGTGAGGAAAAACTGGCATCTTTGAGAAGCTCAGTGTGGCTTTCCTCAGGAGAACAGGATCAATAGGAGGAGATGATGCCAAGAGAGAGAGGTTCCTAGAGTTCAAGGAGATGACCTGGTTCTGGAATAGCACAAATCAGGGGGCACTAGAAAGTACAGCAATGCTTGTATGGCACAAAAGAGGTCTTTCACCTAAAGGGTTCTATGACAATGGCAAGGTGACTATGGTTTATCTAGCAGTAAAATCACCATGAATGTTGCTTGATATATATAACCAGAAAAAACAAACAAACAAACAAACAAAACAAAAACAACCACCCTCAAGAGCTAGTAGGCTAAAGCTTCCATCAGCCTCTGCAATGAAAATTACTATTCCTCACACAGTTTTCAGATATGGGGTTAGCTTCAGCCACAGGACCTAGAGACTAAAGGGAGCTAGTTCTCTTGAATAAAGACCTATCAGGCCACCAAAAGCATATATAAGAAATGTTACACCAACCTCTCTTTGAAGAAAGGACCAGAGTAACTGCATATTGAGGATCAGGAACTTTCAAGATCTTTTAAGTTTAAGAGATATTGGAAACTGAGTCTTACTTGATCATAAAAAAAGAATTGACCCTTATCCCTCATATATTATTGCATAGCAGTAAATGGATTTCTGACCTAAAACTACCTTGCAATGGATCCAGTCGCTCCATAGACTCACTCTGGCCATTTCCCAAGACCTTAGTTTTTAATCAGATCATAAATATTTAGAATCTGGTAGAACATTCCCATTAGATTTCTGACCTGCAGAATAAAAGTGTTAAGTGAAATGCCAAAAGGAAATTTGAGGTTACTGTACCATACCAATTCATAGCAGTAAATAAAAAATAATGCTACCTCCAAGGTGGGTGTGTGCAGATCACAAGCTCATAGATATTAAAGTGTGTAAAAAAGGCCTCTTTAATGCTCAGCCAAGTTGTCAGCATGGGAAAGACATTGTGTGTGGTTAGGACATTACCTTCTATAATACAGTATTTATGTTTAACCAACAACTATTATGTGATGCTTTGTGCTCAGTTCTAGAATACACAGGTGTGTGAATCACATGTAGAAAGATGGATTGACCACTCTCACTATCTCTAAAATGTCACATTGGGGAGTTTGTGCTGTGCACTTCTGCAACTTTAGATCTTGCAGGCAAGGTCTTGAAGCCCAGCAGGAAAAATGTCTCTTCTAAGGGACATACTAAGGGTGCCTCCAAACCTAGAGTCTCAGCATTTGCCCAGTCATTTTAAACTCTTCAAATTAGTAAATTAACAGTATTTTTTATTATGATTGTCCTGAGTTTCTGTGGCCTCTTCCATGTAATGGACACATGGAAGGGTGTCTTGGCCACTGAAGGAGATCACTGAGGCATCTCCTGGTAATTCTATGCTCAGCAATAACAGAGAAAGTCATTTGCAGCAACATTTAACTGATAAGGACCAAGGCAGTCAAAGACTCAGACCTAGGGGACCAAGGTCTATGTGTCTCTTTCGAAACACAGTTGGCAGCTTCTATACCAACTAGAGAGCCAGCCAAGGCTGAGGGGACTCTAGCATGAGTGGTAGAGAAGGGAAATGAGTATCACAGACTCAGGACCCAATACAGTGGCAGCAACTGTCGGTTGGTTTACCACGCCTATTTTAAATTCTTGTTTTTACAAGAGCTGTGGCTATGCAATGCAATCAGCAGTTCAAATGCTATAGAAATGTTCACCTGAAATCTATGCAGTCTTATTCATTAATGTCACCCCACTCAATTTAATTTAAAAAAAAAAGAGGTTATGGCTAACCACAAGTTTGAAGAAACATAAAAAGTCGAAGTTAATGTGGGGCAGTTACATTTCCGAGCCTGAGAAGGGACGCTGCCGTAGACATGTGGGGTTCTGGGTTCCGGGTTCCGGTCCTTAGCTACCGCTTCCATTTCAGCGGCTTTTCTGCAGAGTTCCCGTGCACTCTGGCAGCATCCCACCTCCGGTGCTTGCTGCTTTCATTGTTGCCTTTACAGATTTTGTGGAAGTTAAAAGAAGCTTGCTCACTCTGCACACACAGAGGGCAGCTTAAAAGTATAGGATAATTAACACCCTTGGGAGACAACCCTGAACAACAGTGGACAGGAATTACAGTATACGCCCCAGCTTCAGAGAAACAATTCTGAGGATCCCCAGCAGGATTGAGCCTCCGTTGCCCGCGGTGGTAATCCACCCTTCACTGGCATCTCTTCCTCCCAGGAAACATCATCTAACTCCCTTCACTCTATCATATAGTCTGTATACTCTCGTGATGACTACACTCGTTGTATTAACAAACATGAAGTGTCCCTAGGTCTTCTTTTTTTTGGGGGGGGGATACAGGAAGCTGGTTAAAACCCTAAGAGAAATGCCTGGCCCTTGTTATACAACACAATCTTTCCTGGGGCACCTGCCTGAATGCAGTGTGTTTTTAAATGTATACATCTAGCCGAATCAGACATGGAATAAAACTTTTGTGTGAGATAAAGGCAGTTAGAACTTAAACTTTGAAAATTATAAAATTCCAGACTCAAGGTGACTCCTAATAGATCACATTTAAAACATAACCATTTATCTCAAGAAAATGAACCTGAATAAAAGGATAAGTAGGTAAGAGTATGAGTAGGCATGCTATGGTTAATTAATATGAAATAGTCATTTTGTCAGACTAGCTATGCCTAGCGAATAAATATGAATAGTTAGAACCTTTTATAAAACTTCTGAAGAAATCATTTCTTTATATATTATTTCTGTGTATATTAGATTCAAAGACACTAGGGGAAATTCTGGAATCACAGAATGTTAGACAGGAAGGACCTTAGAACACCAGGTTCTATCCTTGTCTTTCCATCTTCCTTCTTGTCCAGGGAAAGTTATGTAGCATTAAGGTTAAACATAAACTCTGGAGCCAGAGAACTTTGGTTCTTGGCTATGGCCAATTATCTAACTTCTCTAACTCTCAGTTTCTCAGCTGTGCAATGGGAATGATAATAGGAATAGCTAATTACAGGGGTTGTTAGAGAATTGTGTATCTTAATACATAGAAGATCTTAAAACAATTTGTTACACACCAGAAACAAAGTAAGTTTTATTTTTTTTTCTTCTTCCTTCAACAACTGTTTATTGAGTATCTACTATATATACTATCATTGACCAGATACTAAAATGTAAAGATGACTGTCATGGCCTCTGCTTTCAATATACTGAGACACTAGAAAGAAATAAGCAAAGAACACAAGATTGCACAAGACACCACAGTAGTGTGAATGAACAGGTTGCCATGGAGCAGTCTTTACAGAGGAAATGATATTTGAACCATCCCTTGAAGGTTAAGTAAGAGCTCAGAAAAGTTGTTTCTACTGGTGTTGTTGCTGCTGATACTGATGACAGTTAGTAATTAATAATACAATCTTTACATAGTGGCTATCAGATACCGGGCCCTTACAATAATAGGCCAATTTAAAATGGCAATATATTATTTTTTTTAATCCTCAGAAAGCTCCCATAAATTCAGTTTCATTTTATCTCTAGCCTTGGACTTAGGAAACTGAGGCCAAGAGAGATTATGACATTTCCCCAAGTTTACGAGGAAAGTAAATGGCCAAGTTGCAAAGTCAGCACAGTGTATTTTAAGCAGTCAGACGACCAGTGGTGAGCACACCTAACTCTGAAAAACAAGGCATGACGCTGAACGAGAAAAATTAATAAAATTAAGCACTGAATGCTTGAAGTGTTAAAGATGACGGCAGATGAGGAAGAATCTTGAATATATTGCTAAAAGCTTGAGACTAATACAGAAGAACCCAGTAGGAAAGGAGAAGCCTTTCATAAGGGGACAAGCAAGAGTAATTGCTACTGTTAACAAAAAATTTATATCTATCCATTGTCTCAACTCTCCCAACAACTGGTGACCTACATAACAGTATTTTTTTGGTACAAAAAAAAAAAAGAAGCGTACATTTAGAGAGGTCAATCATCTTTGCTATGAATTTTGGGAGATTATTTGGTAGTTGGTGCTCTTGAGACATATCTTAACCGAAAAGGGGGTAAATTAAAGTCAAGAGGGACCGTGGTTTCTGGAATAGGTCAGCAAGTAAGAAGTGACAGCAATAAATGAGATTTATGGGTGAGTTTTAGGGGTACAAGAGAACGTAAGAAATTCTGGTTTTGCATAAAAACTTTGTGCTGTTTATTAGACTTCCTAGTAGAAGTTTCAGATCAGAAGTTGAAATATGCACCAGACTTCCAAAGAGAAGGCTTATAAGAATGGCAGAGCAGGTTATGACTTGAAGGTGTTAATGCACTGTGCTTTTTTTTCTTTTCTGCATATATACCCATCGCACTCGTTAACCCGAGGTCCAGCACATAGGCATCAACGGGGCCAAGAATATTACAGTGTATTTCAGAATAAATGTAAAGAGAAATAATACAAAGCTAGTATATTGGTAATATTTTACAACAAGAAAGAAATCTCAATTTCCAACATAGTTGAGAAAAATAAAGATTGGTTTGATTTGTTTAGTTTCTGTTTCATATATGAAAGGTTAAACTAGGTGTATTCTAATAGAGACAGCAGCCCCGATCCCCTGAGGTTACTATGAGAAGGAAGGTGTCAACGTGATAAGTGAAACAGCACTTCACTCTGACCCTGAAGGTGAGTTAGAAAATGAAAGGGGGAGAGAGGGAGACTGACTTCTGTCTTAGTATTCCCTCTCTGAATTGATTGGGTGTAAGAAAAGTCTATAAGATAATTTGAAAAGGGTATCAATTTCAGGAACTTTGACTCACTCCTTCAATTGAGATCATTTGGGCAGAACTACTCTGCTCCTGCAAACTGTGTTAACATGACGTGGCTCAGTTAGCAAAGAAGGTGGAGCAGCACGGGGAGAAAAACATGGTCAACACTTTAGGTTCTATGGTGGGAAGACCATGTTGGAAGCCAACAGGTCGTGAGCAGCCTTACTGCGGTCATGAGGTAAACATCTGTCAAGGCCAAGAAGACACATGGCCAAGAATTGTACATACTAGCCTTCTGAAACTGGAAGCAAGCTGAATTCACCAGGGGCGAGATGGCTATGCTCCTGAATTTATGGTAATAACCATAAATTCAAACTCTAAAACTTTAATTTCTGAGGCCCAATTACAAAGTAAGCAAGACGAACAGAAGATGTCAGCTAATACAAATGAAAGAAACGGAGGGAGGCCAGAGGAGGATAACCTAAATTAAAATGAAGCTAAGAGCCACCATTAAAGTACGTGAACTTCATCTTCTTCCTGTATTCCAAAAACGCAACTTCCTAACCAAGGAAACACAGGAGGAGCATAGCTGGCCTGGTTTCAGTTTCCTGTCCTCATTCTTTGCTCAGATTTTTGTCTTACACTCTCTTTTTGCCTTTGTGGTTTTAACTGAGCATTTTATGATTCCGTTTTCTCTTTCTCTCCTTCCTTAGCATATAAATTATACATTTTTAAAAACCTTTTTTAGGAAGTTACCCTAGAGTTTGCAGTACATGTTTACAAGTAATTTCACACAGCACTATACCAGTTCCTGGCCAACACGTGAGTACCAGAAAATAACAAGATCATCCTGATCCCTTCCTCCTGTCCCTTGCCTTATTACTGTCTTTCATTTCATGTATATACACGCATGCATAGCAAATCTATGTATACATGCTGCATATATAAGCACACAATTGAAGCATTCATTGGGAAAACTACATCTGTTAGGCCAATGAACAATAAGAAAAATACAAGTTTTTATTTTATCTTCACTTTTTCAGTGTCCTTTCTTTCCTTACGTAGATCGGAGTTTCTGACCTATATTATTTTCCTTTTCTCAATGGAAGTGTTTGTTGTTGCTGTTGTTGTTTAACATTTCTTGAATCAGGTCTACTGGCAACAAATTTCCTCAGTTTTTGATTGAGAAAGTTTTTATTTCCCTTTCACTTTGGAAGGATAATTTTACAAGGTGTGTTAAATTTAGTTTAGTGTGTGTGTGTGTGTGTGTGTGTGTGTGTGTGTTCCTCTCTCAACACTTTAAATATTTCATTCTACTACACTGTATCTGTGGAGAAATTGAATGTAATTCTTGTCTTTGTTCCTCTCGTAGGTAAAGTGTTTTTATCCTTCTGGCTACTTTCAGGAACTTATCTTTGATTTTCTGTAATTTTAAAGTATTATGCTAAGGTGTAGCGGGGTGTATTTTGGCATTTATTCTGCATGGTGTTTTCTGCTTCCTAGTTCTGTACTTTAGTGTCTGCCATTAATTTGGGGAAATTCTCATTGCATCAAATATTTCTTCAGTCTCTTTCTCTTTTTCTTCTCCTAGTATTCCCAGTATATGTGTATTACACTCAGCTTCCTTTTTTTCCTAGATTTTTTACTGCCCTTGGATATTTTATTTTGTTTTTCATTGTCTTTATTTTCTTTTTCTTTTTGGGTTTTCAGGAATTCTATAGACATATCCTTTAGGTCAGAGATTCTTTCTTTGGCCATATATAGTTGACTAACAACTCATCAAAGGCTTTTTTATTTTTTCATTTCTATTACAGTATTTTTGTTCTCTAGCCTTTTTGTTCTTGTTTTTTATCTTAGTATTGTTATCTCTGCTAATGTAAGTCTATCTGTTCTTACATGATATCTACTTTATCCATTAGAATGCTTAGCTAACTATTAAGTATAGGTGGTTTAGGTTCTGATCTGATCATTTCAACATCCTCATCATCTCTCTAGCTCTGTCTCTTCAAATTCTGTTTTGCTTATTTGTGTGTTTTGCCTTTGGTATACCTTGTAATTTATCTTGAGAGCTGGACATGGCCCACTGAGTAAAAGAAACTGGTGTAAATAAGCTTTTAGTTTTGTGGTGGTGACAGAGGTAGGGGAAACCTTCTAAATCCTATGATGACATCTCAGTATTTTAGTGAGCCTCTGCCTCTAGACTGTAAATGTCACAAGTGTTTCTCATCATTTTCCTCTCTACATAAATGGACAAGAGGGGCTGGAGTTGGGTATTTCCTTTCCTCCTACCAGTTAGGTTCTGTATCAAAGAAAACTAGATAGAAGGTGACGGAGGACAATCTGACTTTGGGTGATGGGTATGCAACAGAATTGAATGACAAGATAACCTGGACATGTTTTCTTTGAATATATGTCCCCTGATTTATTGATGTCACCCAATTAAAATTAATAAAAATTAATAATAAAAAAAATAAAAAATAAATGTATTTTTACCATTAAAAAAAAAAAAACTTCAGCAAGTTAGGATCTGGTTAAGTAGTTACCTTGAGGGTAGGCCTTGTTAAAAATAACAGAGCTTTCTGGGGCAGTGGTATTCAACCTTTTTACCTTTGGGGACCAGTGAAAATAAGAGAATTATTTCAAGGACCGCTAAGACAGAAATCACCTTTAGCATAAATGCGTTTGACTAAGATCAGTGGGTCTACAATCTTCTTACAACATCAGGGTGGTTGACTCTTTCATGAACCAGCACAAAATTTCTGGCCAAGTCCAGATGGGGGGTTAAAAAAAACCACTGCTCCGGGGTATTCCAAAATAGTTCCATTTCTCATCCTGCTCTGAATATACTGAGGAAAGTTTTCTCACATATTTACTCTGGGAATCTGCCGCTCCTGGAGGTAAATCTCGCAATACTTGGACCCTTCCCCATGACAGAGTCCCCTCAGAGTTTTAACTCTCAGGTTTGTCCACACTGAGCCTCCAGAAACTTTTCAATTACAATCAGGTTGTCCTATCCAGGCATGGGTCCATCAGCGGTCTCCATTTGTGAGTTTCTGCTCCTGTAAACCAAGACTCCCTGTATCTGCCTGTTTCTCCAGTCTTAAGACGGAGTGACTTGCCCTGTGTCCTTCCCTCTTTTACAGATGCAAGAAGAGTTGTTGATTTTTCAGTCTGTTTTGCTTTTTACTTGTTGTTAGGATGAAGCTGCAATTTCCAACCTCCTTACACGTAGAACCACAAAAGGACAGAGTGATGCCTGACCAGGCGGTTGCACAATGGATAGAGCATCGGACTGGGATGCAGAGGACCCAGGTTTGAAACCCTGAAGTTGCCAGCTTAATGCAGGCTCATCTGGTTTGAGCAAGGCTCACCAGCTTGAGCCCAAGGTTGCTGGCTCGAGCAAGGGGTCACTCAGTCTGCTGCAGCCCCACGGTCAAGGCACATATGAGAAAGCAAGCCATGAGAAACTAAGGTGCCGCAAAGAAGAATAGATGCTTCTCTTCTCTCTCCCTTCCTGTCTGTCTGTCCCCGTCTCTGTCTCTCTCTGTCTCTGTCACACACACACAAAAAAAAAGTAAAAGAAAAAGAAAGGACAGAGTGGCAATTTCCAATTTCTAGACATGTAGAACCAGAAATACATTGTAGGGGAAAGGCTACAGTTTGGCTCACTTTCTTCTTTCCTGGCTGCAGTCACTTTGCATAAGTAGTGATGCAAACTCGTGGCAGAATGCCTCTTTTGTGTGCGCAGCCTGTGCAAGGCCGCAGGTACTTTCTCTGGAGGCGGTTTTCCCATGTTCACTGGCCCGCCACTGGGAGACGTGGTTCCCCCCCCCCCCCGCTTGTTCTCTCGCCCACCAATCTCTGTGCAAATCCAATAAATGGAAAGGGCCCCATGCCTTTCAGCTCCACAGTTCTTCTGTGGTCTGCCCAAATCCAACGTGAGCCTCCCTGGCTTCCACCTCCTGCATTATATCCATCCACGCTCACTTTCAGTGTGTGATCAGCACTCACAGAAGGATCACTATTTTTGTGCATGCCTGCTGGTGGATAAGAGAAAGAACAATATTACAATGGCACAGCATTTTTCGGGCTCTTAAAAATTAGAAAATAATTTGAAAATATGATAGCATTCGTGAGAGCCTTCTGGCTGAGAATTGACAGAGGCGAGCAGGACAGGACAGCCCACAGCTGCTGCGGTGGGTCTCCGGCCATCTGTGAGTGTGAAGGGAAAGAAAGCCCAGGCATTACCCCCAGACCAGAGCGGTAGAGTTGATACGGTCCTCACAGACTCTGCTAGATCGAAGTGCTGATGGGAAGGAAAAAAAAAATGTCCCAGATTTTATCTGGAGAGAAATGTCTATTTGAAGGAAATATACTATTCATAAAATCTGCTACAAATATGAACATAAAAATTTCTTTGATATGGTTATGACTTGAGACCTCATGTTAGATATCCTTTCAATGGAGAAACCATCTTGTAAAAATCTATATTGAGCACGGAAGATGGAGAATGTGCCAGAAGAATGTGTTTATATCTTAGGGGATCACTAGGGGGAGGCTACAGATAACTAAATCAGAGTGGGCTGTGGTTAATGGAAATTCAGATTCCTTCTTTTATTCTAAAAAAAAGAAAAAAATTTCCAAGAACTGCAAATAATGCTGAAACTTCCAAAAGACTAAACGGAATGCCAAACGTTTATAGTAATGGTTGGAGCTTTTCAATTTCTACAGATTTTGCAACTACGCTGTCAGGCATCCTGGGACGTCCCTTCAGGCTCCCAGGCACTGAGTGGTAGCAGTAGGTGTAAAGAGGAGCAAGCTGTGGAAAAATTTTGGATTTTCCTTCCTGTTTCCTAAGTGAGTATTCAGTTAACTGCTGAAAGAAAAAAAAATCTTACTTGAAAATGTGATGAATCTTCTCATCAGTGCTGGCTTTTAAAATTTAGACTTTCCCTCTGAATAGATTCTAAGAAAAGGAGCTACTTCTAGAGAGATCTGCAGAGACTCTTAACCCAGAACTGAAGTGAGTATGACCTTAAGAACTGTGAGACCCCCAAAACTTATTCAGAATAATGAATAGTAAAAAGGCTCAAATTTATGCTTCCAAGGATACACAGTAGGAAGGCAAAAAAAAAAATCATATAAATATGTGTACATTACAATGGGGGCTTTTACATGACACCTCATTTAAAATTATTCTTTAACCTGTGTATGAATTGATATTTATGATCTAACTTAGAGATCATAAAAAAAATTCAGTAGCAGCAGTATCAGATTCAATGTCCACCAAAAGTCATAGCCTGAATTCAAACCCACTTCTGTCTTACAGAACAAAAATAAAAATAAAAATCCACTTTCCAAATAATCCGTGCTTCCTGAAGTGACAAAACACATATTTATTTTTAATGAATTTTTCAAATATACAAGAGGAGGAAGTGTCAAATAACAAAGAAATATTAAGGAGCAGTATAATTGTGAGGGTGTAGCATACTTTTTACGATTTTCTGTTTATGCATTTGTCTTATAGCCAAGACCATTCAGTGTTCACATTGGTTTTAGGGTATCTCTTTTCTTCTTGAACAAGTTTTTCTCAAAACTCCTTGACTCGTTATTTTAATTTGAATTGTTTGGTTTGTACACTGCTATTTATCTGTTATCTAGAAATTTCTCTTCTTGAGTGCCCTGAGTCTGGCACATGAATTCCGTACTTCCCCTTCTCTCAGCTTCATGATTTATTATTTGCCAGAGTACACTTTTTTATATTTCTTCCGGGAGAGATTTACAAGGAATAAATTACCTGAACTTTTTACATTGCCAAAATGCCTTTATTCCTCTTTTATTATTAGTTTGAAAATAGATACCAATTTTTAAAACCATTTGTCCTAGAAGGGCATGTTGTATCACTTTCTACTATCCGATGAGGCCTGTGAGAGCTATGATGCACATGTTAAAATTGGTGCTTTGTAGGCAGCTGTTTATTTCAGTTTAACTTTGGTTAACACACATTTAGTGTCTTATACCAACACAGTTATTATCTTACACTTCGGAAAATTAGAAGTCCTAACATCAAGATGTCTACAATGTTGTATTTTTTCTGGACGCTATAGAGGAGAATCCATTTCTGTGTCTTTTTCAGCTTCTAGAAAAGGCCTTCCTTCCTTGGCCCATGGCTTCTTTTTTGAATCAGACTTCTGCATCTATCATCACATTCTCACACTCTGACCTTCTTGCCTTTCTTTTCTAAAGACATTTGTGGTTACATTAGACCCACCTGAATGATTTAGGGTAAACTCCCCATCATTAAAGTTTATAATTTAGTCCTATTTGTTTATTTTTTTTCTTTTATTTCCCTTGCCCAAGGTGATATATCAGAAAAAAACTTTGCTATGAAACATGTCCAAAGTTTTTCTGGTTATGTTTTCTTCTAGGAGTTTTATGGTTTAAAGTCTAACATTTGTCTTTAATCCCTTTTGAGTTTATTCTTGTGTATGGTGTAAGAGGTGTCCAGTTTCATTTTTTATTTTTTTTCACTTATCTGTCCAATTTTCCCAACACCAATTCATGGGGTGCACTGTCTTTACCCCATTGTATGTTCTTGCTTACTTTGTCAAATTTTAATTAACTTTAAAGGCTTGGGTTTATTTCAGGTCTCTCTATTCTGTTTCAATGATCTATATAGATCTGTTTTTATGCCAGTACCATGCTGCTTTGATAACCATGGCCTTGCAGTATATTTTGATATCAGATAATGTGATTCCTCCAACTTTGTTCTTCTTTCTCAAGATTGTTGTGGCTATACAGGGTCTTTAGTGTTTTTATATAAGTTTTGGAATATTTGTTCTTGTTCTGTAAAATACCGCAATGGCATCTTGATAGAAATTGCAATGACTCTATAGATTGTTTTAGGTAGTAAGGAATTTTAATGATGTTAATTCTTCCTATCCACAAACATGGTATACGCTATCACTTATTTGTATCTTCTACAGTTGGTTTCGTCAGTGTCTTATAATTTTCCAAGTACAGGTCTTTTACCTCTTTGGTTATATTTATCCCTAGGTACTTCATTCTTTCTGGAGCAACAGTGAATGGGATTATTCTCTTAGTTTTATTTTCTAATACTCTATTATTGCTGTTTAAAAACTGACTTCTAGATATTTGTTTTGCATCCTGCTACTTTGCTGAATTCATTTATTTATCTTTTCTAGTAGTTTTTTTGTTGTTGTTTATAGGATTCTCTCTATATAGTATTATGTCATCTTAAAATTATGACATCATTACTTCTTCCTTTCCAAAAAGTTTTTGCACTACAAAAGAAAGAAATCAACAAAATAAAAAGACAACCCACTGAATGGGAGAACATATTTGCCAATACACCTGATAAGGGTTTAATGTCCAAAATTTACAATGACTTACAAAAGTTAATACCAAAGAAACCAAACAATCTAATTAAGAAATGGGCAAAGGACCTGAATAGACACTTCTCTAAAGAGTGTATGCAGATGGCCAATAGACATATGAAAATATGCTCAATGTCACTAATGATCAGAGAAATTCAAATTAAAACCACAAGATATCATTCCACACCTGTCACAATGACTATCATCAATAAATCAACAAGCAACAGGTGTTGGTGAGATGTGGAGAAAAGGGAACCCTTGTGCACTTTTCACAGGAATGCAGATTGGTGCAGCCATATTGAAAGCAGTATGGAGTTAAAAGAGGAACTGCCTTATGACCCAGTAATTCCACTTCTGTAAATATATTTCCCCCCAAAAAAACCCAAAGCACTAATTCAAAAAATATATGCACCCCTATGCTCACTGCAGTGTTATCTACGATAACCAAAATTTGGAAGCGACCTAAGGGCTCATCAGTAGATAAGTCGATTTAAAAGCTGTAGTACATTTACACAGTGTAGTACATTTACTCAGCCATAAAAAGAAGAAAATGTTAACCTTCTGTGACAGCATGGATGGACCTAGAGAACATTATGCTAAGTGAAATTAGCCAGTCCGAGAAAGACACATACCATACAATTTCACTTACATGTGGAATCTAATGAACAAAATAAACTAACAAGCAAAATAAAAACAAATGCATAGCTAACAGAGAACGGACTGACAGCTATCAGAGAGACTGGGAGTTGGGGATGGTTGAGAAAGTATAGGAATTAAGCAATATAAACCTTACAGACACAGACCACAGTGTGGGGACTGAAGGAGAAGAGGAGGATGGGTAGTTGAAGGAGGGCAGAATGGGGATAGATGTGGATGGAGGGAGACTTGACATGGGGTGCTGAACACACAATGTCCTATAGGATTGTACATGTAAAACCTGTATAGTTTTATTAACGAATGTTACCCAAATAAATTCAATAAAACATTTAAAATAAAATCCTTAATTTAACCACATCTACAAATTCCCTTTCACCATATAAATTATATATTCATAAGTTCCAAGAATTAAAGCATAGACATCTTTGGGAGCCTCTGTTCTGTTACCATACTCTCCATTTTTTAAATAATGCCTTTCTAGAATCCCTGTTTCACTGATATTGACCTTCCCAGAATGATCATTCATATTTCTAATATGGTTTTCTTGTACTTCTATTTCTTTCTCTTTATGTATATGTTCTAGTAATTTTTTTTTGCAACAGAGATAAAGAGTGAAAAAGAGAGGGAGAGAGAGAAAGAGAAAAAGAGGGGGGGGGACAGAACAGACAGGAGGAGAGAGAGATGAGAATCATCAACTCATAGTTGGTTGCAGCAACTTAGCTGTTCATTGACTGCTCTCTCAAATGTGGCTGGGGGGCTCCAGCTGAGCCAGCAACCCCTTGCTCAAGCCAGTAACCTTGGGCTCCAGCTAGTGAGACCCCGCGCTCAAGCTGGCGAGCTCGCACTCACACGAGTGACCTTAAGTGTTTTAAACCTGGGTCCTTGGTGTCCCAGGCCAATGCTGTATTTACTGTGTCACCATCTCATCAAGCATGTTCTAGTAATTTTTTAGACTTTTTAAGTCCAGTTTTAACATTTTATATTGATTATTAGACTTTTGAAATACATAACTGCTCATTTTTATTTTATGAAGTTTTTTCTATGTTGGGTTTAAACCTTGGTATAATTCATCAGATTAATCTTTCAAATAATTTCACCTAAGTTTCATTATTTAGAAATTAACTCAATGTTTATCCTTATGAAGCCTCACTTTACTCAGCACTGATTTTCTTTTTCCCTTTTGTACTTCTGCATTGACTTCTCATTGGATTTTCAGGAAGTGAAATATGTATGTGCTCTTTGTCATAACTTGAATAGAAAGTTCTATAAGCCTGAATTTTAGTTTAACATTGCTTTAGAAATAGTAAAAATCTTCGGTGATAGTGGGAGGAAATAATAATAATAAAAAAAAAACCTAAGGAAAATTATCTCTAGTTAGAGAAATAGGGAGAATTAGAAAGGCAGATGAGTTGCAATAATGGACGACAAAATAAAAACTGTCAGACAGTATTGTAGACATGAGTGTAAAATTCTGGATCTAAGACATAAATATAAGATCTGAAACAATAAATTATATAGAAGAAAACGTAAGTACTATACTTATGGACCTTGGTCATTGAGAACATTTTATAAATTTGACACCAAAGAATATGGAAGTAAAGGCAACAGTAAGTGAATGGGACTATATCAAACTAAAAAGCTCCTGCACAGCCAAAGAAACCGACAACAAAACAAAAAGGCAACCAAACAAATTCCAGTTGATATTCACAAACAACAGCTTTGGTAACACTGTGGAACAATTTTTTTTTTTTCATTTTCTGTTGTATGAGGTTTTAGAACTGTTTCTATATATTTCTGCATTGCCGATTCCAAATCTGAAATCCGTTTTTTGGTGCATGCTCTAGTTTGTATGCAATTTTAATTTCTTTTTGTGACAGTTAGTGGCATATGTTGGTTTTTAAATTGGAGTTAAAGGGCAATGACTCTTGGATTGAACATAACCACAAGGCAATTAATGTTTTACCAACATCACTTTTACATAACTGTAGTTGTTTTTAAATGTAAAAAAATTATTATCTGATAAAAACACCCTCTTATTTTGTTTTAAGATTGAATCATGGCTTCTTCAAGTAGGTGTGAATGTAAGAATAGTCCTGACACCTTCTGTTATATATGTGGCTGTTACACATTTCATTGTCAAAGACGCAATATTTCATTATCTGTGGCATGTGCATATATTGCCTATTTTCAAGTTCCCCTTGGCGATCAAGACAAGAATTGGGCTACTCGTATTGTGTGTCATAATTGTGAGGAAATGCTTCATGACTGGAAAAAAGGAAAACACAAAGAAATGCATTTTGGTATTCCCATGGTTTGGCGTGAACCTAAGGACCACAGCAGTGACTGTTATTTCTGTCTGATCCATACAAAGGGCATCGGCAAGAAAAAACAGCATATGATCGCATATCTTAATATTCCTTCAGCAATACAACCTATCCCATACTCTGAGATACTCCCGGTTCCAATTTTCTTTTTTTTTTTTTTCTGCGTTTGTGTCTGGATTCTGCTCCTAATAACTATGTAACCTTGCTCATGTTCTAATTCTGCTCTGCACCCCAGTTTCACCCCTAGAAGAGTATACTTTTGGATGACATGCCGCATTTATCATGACTCTGTGTTGAAAGTGATAGAGACCCCGTCCAAAATGACTTAAGCAGAAACAAATATATTTGTTCATGTATCTGAACAGTCCAAGGGCGGTAGCTTCAGAGATGCCTGGATCGAGGAGCTCAGATTAAGCCACCAGAAACAATCTACTTCTCTGTCTCTTGACTGAGTATTGGCTTCCTTGCCCAGGAGGTGCTTTCTGTGGATGGTTCCCAGAAGATTCAGGCTAGCATCACTTGTAGAGTTAATAACCCTTGAGCAGAAGAATATTTCGCTACTAAACTGTTTTATCAAAAGTTCCAGAACAGCCTGCTGACTTGGGGCATGTGCACAGGGCTGAGCTGTGGCCAAGGTGTGAGGAATAAGATGACCGGCCAAGCCTGGAGTCAGTTCAAACCCCATGAACCTAGAACAGAGAAGGACTGGTGTCTCACACAATGCTGGAAGAAGAGAGAACAGAGTCAGGATCAACACACAAGACGTGTCCAGAAATGTTATTTCTGGTTTGTGTAATTCCATGAATCCTGCAGTGGAGAGTCAGTCCTTCACAACCTCTTCCTAGTTGAACTTAGCCATTGTCTCTAGAAAAGCCCCAATTTCCCTTCCTTCAATTCCTGTGATGTAGCTCTAAACTCAGCATGCACCTGGACTATCTCCTGCAATTCTTTGCCATAATTCATGAAACTCTGCGAAGGGTTTTGCATTGGAGCGCCCATCCAGTCCCTGGCTGTGCAAGTATCCGGAGCCAGAATTTGTTTTCTCACTTATAGTTTTCAGATTGAATCTTTTGTTGAGTTTCTAAATAAAAGTAACTGCTGGCTTACTGTTCAGCACTATTCTGGAATTATTTAGAACTTGAAAAGTGCTTCTAAAAAATCACCATGTATCCTCTAGCATAGTATCCTTTCCCCACAAAGATGTGAAGACAACCCATTAATATAACTCACCTTTTTCCTTAACGAATTCCCATTGTTCCCACCTACATTCCTACCTGTCTTTCTGTTCTTCCCACCCTCTGCAATGTCACATTACTTAAGTTCTTACTTTTCCATGGCACCTGCCGGTCTGCCCTTCTGACTTCCATTTAGTATAAGTCACCTTTGGCTACTTGAATTCTAATCCCTTATGAATTTCTTGAAATGCATGACTTTTTAATCTCATGCTCTACCGACTGAGCAAGCCAGGTGAAATACAGATTTTTTAAATGAGATATAACTCATATGCCATAACATTTGCCCTGTTAAAGTAAGGATGAAGAAAGTGAACATGGTGATCAAGTGTATTTTGATAAGATGCATGAGGAAATGGTTGTAGAATCTGAAGGGTCTTCTTCTGATACCAAGCAGTCATTAACCCCTCAGCAGTTCAGCCAAGCTGAATTGAATGACTTAGTAAGAGCTTGGGCCTATCAAAGAAAGCAGCTGAGTTCTTAGCCTCCAGGCTTCAAGAAAAGAATGCACTTTACCGGTCAGCTAAAGTATCCCGTTTCAGGAAGCATGAATAAATTTTTGTGGACTTTTTTTCCGAAGACAAACACTTTGTTTACTGTCATGATATCAGTAGTTTTCTCAGCCAGCTAAGTGTTACCACTTACAGTCCAACAGAATAGTGGCTATTTCTTGACAGCTCTAAATGAAGTCTGAAATGTGTTCTTCTACACAATGGTAATGTTTATGCAGCAGTTCCAATTGGTTATTCAACTCATCTGCGAGAAGATTATAATGACATAAAAATTGTCCTTGACTTTCTGAAATATGAGGAGCATAACTGAATCATTTATGCATTTCTTAAAATGGTAAATTTCCTGCTAGGACAACAGAGAGGTTTCACTAGGTATCTTTGCTTTCTGTGTTTGTGGGACAGCCGAGCTCAGGAGAAACACTGGACCCAGAAGGAGCGGTTGAAACATGAAGCTCTGGAAGTAGGGATGCAAAATATTGTGAATGAACCTGTAGTTAATCGATACAGGAGCATTTTCCCCCCACTTCACATCAAATTTGGCTTAATGAAGCAGTTTGTTCAGGCTTTGAATAGAGAAAGTGAATGCTTTCAACATATTATTTCTGCTTTACCTGTCTTGTCCTTCGAGAAGATAAAAGCAGGTGTATTTGATGGACCTCAAATTCGAACCCTCCTACGTGATGAAGAATTTGCCAGGAAGATAAAGCAGCATGGCAGTTTTTTGTGGCAGTTGCAAAGGACTTCTTTGGCAACAGAAAAGCAGAAAACTATGAACTTCTGGTTCAAAGGATGCTGTTTATTTTCCCCGACATTGGATGTAACATGAGTGTTAAGATTTATTTCCTGAACAGTCAGTCATCTTGATAAGTTTCCCCAAAATCTTGGAGCTATTAGTGATGAACAGACTACGGCTGGAACATCAAATGAGATTGTCCTCAACAAGTACACAAACGCAAGAGCTACAAATGCAAATTTTTGTCTGAATAGAATTTAAATAAGTTTTGCGCAAATTTTATGATTAAAATAAGTGTTTTAATATGTTCTATTTTGAAATTGTAGACAAATTCTGATGCAATCATATCTTTCAGTGTATTAGTGTATTTGCTGCATTATATAAATTATTATATTTTCAAAAAGATGATGCCCAAGAAGACATTCTACTTCATTATGTTAAACTAATGTTGAAAATTTTACAATGAGATGAAAACTTAAAATCTTGAATTGCAAAAAAATTGCAGCTTACAGAGAAAAACTAATGTCAGATTTGAGATCAGCACACATAAGTTAGGTTAGAACAAATATTTTTGTGGATGCAACAAAATTTTTGTTCCTCAGTGTAATGGGTTAATTTCTAAAATATATAGAGAACTCACAAAGCTCAACAACAAACAAGCAAATGTCCAATTAAAAAATAAAGAGGGGACCTAAAAACACACTTCTCCCAAGTAGATATTCAAATGGCCAGCAGATATTTGAAAAGGTGCTCATTTTTGCTAGCTGTTAGAGAAGTGCAAATCAGAACTACAAGATAGCCCCTCACAACTGTTAGATTGGCTGTTATCAATAAGATAGGTGATTAACAAGTATTGGAGAAAACGGAAGCCTCCTACACTGCTGGTAGGAATGTACATTAGTACAGCTATTATGGAAGATAGTATGGTGGTACCTCAAGAAATTAAGAATAGAATTACCATATAATCCAGCAACCCCTTTACTGGATATCTATCCCCAAAACTTGAAAACAGTGTTATGTAAAGTAACACGCATCCTCATGTTTATTTCAGTACTATTCATGGTGGCCAAGACCTAGAAACAACCAAAGTGTCCCTGGATAGAGGATTGGATAGAGAAGATGTGATACATATATACAATGTAATGCTACACAGCCATGAGAAATGGTGGCATATTGCCATTTGTGACAACATAGATGGACCCTGAGAACATTATACTGAGTGAAATAAGTAAATCAGAAAAAACTAAGAACTATATGATTTTTACACATAAATGGGATATAAAACTGAGACTCGTGGACATAGATAAAAGTGAAATGGTTTTCTGGGCAAAGGGGGTGGGGGGAAAGGAGTAAAGAGGGACAAATATACGGTGATGGAAAATGATTTGACCTTGGGTGATGGGCACTCAGCACAATCAACAGTTCCAATACTAGAGAAATGTTTACCTGAAATGTATGTGCTCGGCCTGACCTGTGGTGGCGCAGTGGATAAAGCGTCGACCTGGAAATGCTGAGGTTGCTGGTTCGAAACCCTGGTCTTGCCTGGTCAAGGCACATATGGGAGTTGATGCTTCCTGCTCCTCCCCCCTTCTCTCTCTGTCTCTCTCATCTCTCTCTCCCTCTCTGTCTCCTTTCTAAAATGAATAAAAAAAAAGAAATGTATGTGCTCTTATTGATCAATGTCACCCCATTATATTTAATTTCAAAGTAATATTTTGTATATATATTGTGTCCGTAAAAAATCTGGAATATTTAAAGAAAGATTACATTTGACATGAAACTAAACTGATTTTTTCAAACGAGGATGGTAAAAGAGAAATAAATACAAGTTATCACATTAAGTAATGGAGACCTTCTTAATCTAACTGCCAAGTGAGGAAATAAATTTAGAGCATGAGTATATATGGAAATGACAATGGTCAATATTAGAAGTGTTGAAGACAATTTTGAAGTGTTGAAAAATATTTAAGGATATAAGTTTTAATCCAAATAAATTATTTTTTAAATGTAATTTGTGTATTAGGTTAGGTTGTGTTAAGCATTCAACAAAGTACCAAGATGGGATGAATGAATATAATGGGTACTTTTGTCATCTAATATGTGCAAGTAGAGTGGTGTTTCTACATTGCAGATATGAACTTTGTTAAACTGGGGGTGTGACTCAGCTTTCACTCACTGCTCATTGTTCTGTTCCACTCTGAAAGTCAGTCACTGCACATCAACTCCAGGGCATGTTGACTAACAATATGTAGCAGCTCCAGCTTGAAGAGGGAATCCCTACAGAACAGGCTTTATGTCAGCATCAGAATCACAACTGGGCTAAAAACCTGGATTAACTTTAGATAAGCATGACTGCCAACACCCAGCACACTGATGGCCAAGAATGTAATGTATTAGCAAGGCCTCTAGGGATGTATCAAAATTTATCTACAAATAGGTGCCCTCATTCAGGACCAGACAACAACCATTGTGTCCATAAAGTCATGGTGCACTTTTGACCAGTCATAGGAAAGCAACAAAAGATGACAGAAATATGAAATCTGCACCAAGTAAAAGGAAAACTCACCCAGTTTCATACCTATTCAGTGCAGTTTGATGTGGGCTCATGCACAGATTTTTTAGGGCTCCTTAGGTAGCTATCCCGTATAGCCTCTACAGACTCATCACTGACTGATGGCCTACCAGAACGAGATTTCTCCTCCAAACTGCCGGTTTCCTTCAACTGCTTATCCCACCGAGTAATGTTATTCCTATGTGGTGGTGCTTCGTTATAAATGCGCCAATATTCACGTTGCACTTTGGTCACAGATTTGAATTTAGAGAGACACAGAACACACTGAACTTTCCTCTGTACCTTCCACATCTCGACTGGCATGGAGTGGGCTGCTCCGCTGTATACACAGTGTTACATCATCATCTGTGCATGCACACATGCTGCCACATCATCCTACAGAAACTAGGAGGGTTTTCCTTCTATTTGGTGCAGATTTCATATTTCTATCCTCTTTTGTTGCTTTCCTGTGACCGGTCAAAAGTGCACCATGACTTTACGGACACACTGTATACTGATTGTCTGTCTTTATCAACTGCTCTCAAAGTCCAGCCATTGTATTCAGGTTACCAACTTTAAACTTAGAGTCTACCTCATCCTTGCCAAACCCTTTCTACACAACTATTTGGAATATTCAATGATGTGAAGTGGTTTAACATGGTGGTTATAGGCTTGCCCCTTGGATCCAGACGGTCTACACCTGAATTCTGTTTCCTCCGTTAAGCCTTGTGTGAGCATGAATATGTTACTTAACCTTTTCGTACCTAAGTTCTCCTTCTGAACACCCAGGATAATAACAGCACACATCTCTTAAGGTTATGAGGGTCAATATATGTCAACTTCTCAGAAGACTGGTGAGATAAGCTAACACTGAAAGAATGTAAGTGTTTTTACCTGCAGTTTCTTGTCTCCTTCCTTCCAGGAATAAATGAAGAGTTAACAAATAATGTATCAACTTACTAATACAAATAGCTATCACATTACTAATTACTTGGCTTTTTGTTTTAATAGTCATTAGTTGACTGACACTTGAAATAAATATGTGCTTTATTTAACCACATTGCCAACTCATTACCAATTCAAATGACCCAATGAAGAACAGCAGACTCTATTTGCCCCTTTTACTGTATCTACTTCAATATAGAACTAGAGCTGGACCCCATGCCCAAAAGCATAGATGAAAACAACTTAGATGTTTTCTACTCAGAAGCTATTTCTTTTATGTTTGGGTTTCCCTCTTTTCTGCTTCCATTTCCAGTAATGACCTTTGCTTTGCTTTTCAGAGTTGTAAGGGTTAAACTGAACTGCATTCCATGCTCTTGTTGGAAAGGGCTGTGCCCTTACAAGAGAGGTGAACTTGAATACTACTGAGTCATGATAAATGTTGAAACTTAAGCCCACAGGATTTTTTATCTTTGAACATATTTTTACCCTAACATCTTGAAAATATTATATGATGCAATTATTTCCACAAGTATTTTTTAAAATTGTTTTTTCCATCCAAATGTATCATTTCAAATGGGACCTCAAGTTGTCACCATCATCATCACCCTAAAAATCTCCTACTCTGTGTGAAGTGCTTTAAAGATGTTGTTGAGTACCGAGAACTGTATCACAGAATCTTGTCCACAGAGGTTAAGATTATGTTTGGGGAAAAGGTACACGTACAGGAAGATTATGTTCCCAGGCAAGATTAACCATATGTCTTATAATTGCAGCAGGTAATAAATACTATCTACAGAGTAGAAAATAGCTTTAAAGCATCTTATAAGATGAATAAGATTGAAGCAAGAAAAGTGAGTATAACAGAGCATTCTCAACAGGTTTGTAGTGAACAAACACTGTGAAGTCTGGAAGACATGTTACTTATCTGAGAAATAATAGGACTGCTTTGCCATTATGAGAAATTTTAATATGGAATTATTTTTTTCTATCTAGTATAAGCTACAAAAATTTATAACTATAAAAAACCCAAATATCAACAAAAACACAATATGCATAATAGCTGTTAGGCAAACAGTCTTCTTGCCGTAAACAATTATTTTTCTTTGTATGACTTCTCTCCTTCCCCCTTACTTTTTAATGGAGACCTAAAGTTCTAAGACTCTATTTTACTTTGGCAAGCTATATGAGATACCATCGAGAATATCTCTAATTACCTTACATAAAACAAAGACATAGAAAACAAAAAACAAAAATCTAGATGATTGTCACTTAAAGAACCCCAAAACGGAACAGAGGCTGGATGGTACACACACTGTGAAATGGGTGCCAGTGTCTCCAGAAGACTCCTGCTTCTACTGTACAGCTGGCTTTGTTGTACTCATGAACTGGCCACTCTGGCCGGTTACCTCCTTCTGTTAAGAGCTTGTCCTGAAACAATCAAGTTGCAGGTTCGATCCCTGGTCAGGGCACACACAGTAAGCAACCAGAAAATGCACGACTGAATAAAACAACAAAATGCTTCCCTTCCCCCTTCCTTTTTTCTCTCTTCCTCTCTCTGTCTCTTTAAAAATCAAAAAAAAAATTAAGCCTTGGCTGGAGAGCTCTAGAGCATTGTCCCAGAGTTGGCTGGTTTGATTCCCTAGTCAGGACACATACAGGAACAGGAACAGCTTGATGTTCCTATCTCTCTCTCTGTCACTCTCAAAAAGAAAAGAAAGGAAGGAAGAAGGAAGGGAGAAGGGGAGGGAGGGAGGGAGGGAGGAAGGAAGGAAGGAAGGAAGGAAGGAAGGAAGGAAGGAAGGAAGGAAGGAAGGAAGGAAGGAAGAAAGGAAGAAAGAAAGAAAGAAAGAAAGAAAGAAAGAAAGAAAGAAAGAAAGAAAGAAAGAAAGAAAGAAAGAAAGAAAGAAAGAAAGAAAGAAAGAAAGAAAGAAAGAAATGCCCTGTGGTATGGTGAACTTAATTTTCTCTTTCTCTTCAATGGTTAAAACAAGCTGGAGCAATTGGGTGATGATCAGCAAAGGAATAACATGAGTGGTGTGGCTCTAGTCGGTGCTCCTTTGAATGACTGGAAGTCATAATGTGGCCTGATAACCAGAAAGGACTTCAGACACTTTTAATAGTATTTGCATTTCAGGCTCATGGGAGCAGTATTCTGCAACACCAGTCACCGCTTACTCACGTTTGCCAAAACAACCAGCCATGTGAAGGGCACCCCTCTCTCCCCAGGTCCTGTTTCTTTGTCCCAGGATGTAGTACTGCCTTTTGCTAATGAACCATTAGGACCCCCTCAAACATACCCTGACAGCTGCAGAAGATTTTGGTAACAGCCTTAATTCCACTTTCCCTTCCATCTGTCTGCAGATGGTTTAAATTTGACTCCTCAACAACAACAAAAAGTATCCTACCAAGAAGCAATTATTATGCTTGTAGATTTCCCATTAAAAGAAATGACAGGATTGTGATTTGCATGAGTCTTGTAATTGTGGATTAGGTTGGGAGTTTGACATTCCTTCTGGACATGGAGGTTTTGACATTATTTTGGGCTAGATTGCTAATATTTCATTTAGATTTATTCAAGCTGTCAATCATAATGAAATAGAAAATAGTCAGAAATGTCAGCCATAATGCTGAGAAAACTCGGTTCCTTCAAAACTATTAGCACTGCTTTTATTTTTACTTTTCAAAATATCTTTCAACTACAACAGGATAATACAACACCAGAATGTTTCTGTTTATTATGTGCCATCTGGATTCTCTTTATTAATTATATAATTATTATTTCTACAAGATTTTCTTCTGAGAATTGCAAAAACAATTTAAAGGTATTATTTCAATATTCATTATACTATTTTAATGGTTTAAACAGCTCCATTCATTATATCCCAGTCTCTGAATGTCAGAAATCTGTTGCAGCTTAATAGAGCATTAAATGGAATTCAGTATTCATTATACTTTAAGATTATCTCAGTAAAAATAATATGACCAAGATAATTTAGGAGAAATAAAAATGTGAATAGAGTCTTAGAATATTTTAGAAAGTTACAGAATCTTAGCATCTTTACAGCCTTAAAGTATTGTCCTCGCTAGGTGGTGCCAGGAGGGTTGGCGGGCATGTCCTAAGTCATTCCTTTCCTTTGCCACTGAGCCAGAAGGTGATGCCAGTTCTTCAGACCCTGAACTCAGTACCCCTTCCACCACACTTTTCCTATGATGTCACTTTGCCACCTAGATCAGACATAAGCCATTCTTCTTAAGTCAGTTTTTTGTAATGACTTCATTTCTCTCTAAATCAACATCTCTGCCATATAAGAAATTTTGTTTTTAACAACAAAGCAATATTTTAGAGCACTTGCTTTCTGCACAGTGTTATAGATCCTGACAGATAAAGACACGGCCCGTTCTGTCACGAAGCATATCATTGTCTAGAGAAATGATTTTGGGAAATCGAGGCCTATGCATGTGAAAATAGAATCAAGCCTATAAGGCTATATATATATATATATATATATATATATATATACACACACACACACACACACACATATATATATATAATGGAACTGAATGCCATGGTAGAGAACAATATAGAGCCTTTTGCTGTCTCTCTGCAGGTCTCTGGGATACTTGTTGAGTTGCACTGAGCTGTATTCACTAGAAGAGCAGCTCCTCGCTGGGAAGAGGAGGAATGCTAATCAACAAAGTCACCTGCTCGTTTTCATTTAAGAGTTCTGTGGACTTGGGTTTCCTTGCGGAGACTCGACTTGGGGTGATGAACACACTATACTATGCAATATACCGAGTGTCTTATAGAATTGTGCATCTGAAACCTATATAATTTAAAAAAAATTTTTTTTTGTATTTTTCTGAAGCTGGAAACGGGGAAGCAGTCAGACAGACTCCTGCATGCGCCCGACCGGGATCCACCCGGCACGCCCACCAGGGGCAACGCTCTGCCCACCAGGGGGCGATGCTTTGCCCCTCGGGGGGGGGTCACTCTGCCGCGACCAGAGCCACTCTAGCGCCTGGGGCAGAGGCCAAGGTGCCATCCCCAGCGCCCGGGCCATCTTTTGCTTCAATGGAGCCTCGGCTGTGGGAGGGGAAGAGAGAGACAGAGAAGAAGGAGAAGGGGAAGGGTGGAGAAGCAGATGGGCACCTCTCCTGTGAGCCCTGGCCGGGAATCGAACCCAGGACTTCACACGCCAGGCCGACGCTCTACCACTGAGCCAACCAGCCAGGGCTGAAACCTATGTAATTTTATTAACCAATGTCACCCCAATAAATTCAGTAAAAAAAATTTAGAAATAAAATGTGGAGTATTTATAAAGTATCTTACAAGATGTCAAGTAGAATATTCATGTCGCCAGCTTTTTATTTCTAGTATTAATGTGGTATATAGAGATCTGAAAACCACATCACTTGAGGAATATTACATTTCTTGCTTTAAGTCTAGTAGTACTTGGAATAATTGATGCATTTCATCCTGTGATTGTTACTATCATAATTGACTAAATTCTGTGATAGATCAATGTATATGTCAACTTGACTGGGCTAAGAGATGCCCATAAAGCTAGTTGAACACTATTTCTTTGTGTCTGTAATGGTGTTTCTGCAAGAAATTAGCATTTATATTATTAGGCTGAGTAAGGAAGAAGGGCCTCCGCCGTGTGAGTGAATATCATCCGATCCTTTCAGGGGCAGAGTGGAAGAGAAAGGCGGAGGAAGGGCCAGTTTGCTCTCTCTCTTAGCTAGGTCATTCCTCTTCTTGAGCTCTTGGTTCCTAGTCCTTTGAAATTCAACTAAATTATACCCCTGGCTTTCCTGATTGTCTAGCTTTGTGGCCTTCATGATCACATGAGCAAATCTTATATGTATTATATATATAGTGTCTCTGTCTCTATGTTTACTACTGTTGGTTCCATTCCCTGGAGAGCCCTAATTCCTACATACCCCATGCTCTGTTGGGCTGTACCGTTTAGATTGACAGTGTTGTGTAACTAGGATGTCGCCAGCAAGGTGTATCTTTTAAAACACTCCTGCTCTCAGTGACAACAGTGAGGTGATGATGGGAGACAAAAAGGGGGCGGGGGAGCTTTAAGAAGGTAAGGGAGGGGATAAATGGTGATGGAAGGAGATGTGCCCTCGGGTGGTCAGTGCACGGTGCCATGTACAGATGGTGAAGTATGGAACAGGACACCTGGCACCTTCATAATGTTATTAACCAATGTCACTCCAATAAAGTCAACTAAATTTTTTTGGAAAAAAAACCCCACATTTAAATGTAAAAACATTTGGTGTTAATGCATTTGTTCTAATAAACTTTACATTAGAAATACAGATTCTATTAATATGTAAAAGAAAACTTTTTCTTAAAAATTTTCTAAGTATTTTTACCAGAGCTCTCTAATTTGTGATGGTGAATTTTACAGGTCAATTTAGCTTGGCTACAGTACCCAGAATGTGGTCAAACACTAGTCTAGATGTTGTTGTAAAAAGTATTTTTAGATGAGATTAACATTCAGATCAGTAGACTGTAAGCAAAGCAGATTATCTCCATAATGTAGATGGGTCTCCTGTGATGAGTTGAAATAATTATTCCTTACAGTAACCATCTGAGGTTTGGTGATTGTAATCTTGGCCTAACTCTTCTATTTTATCTTAAGCAGGGCTCAAGAGAAAAGCGGCTGACATTCTTCAAAGAAGAGAAAGTTCTGCCTGCCTTCAAAACTGTGCTGTAACATTAGCTCTCTTTCCTGCACCTCCTTCCTGCCAGCCTACTCTACTGTTTTTAGACCTGTCCAATGAATGAATGAATAAATATATACATACATACACATATGAAACACACACACACACACACACTACTGCCTCAGTTTACCTGGTGGACATTAATACACCATCAACCTACAAATCTAACAAAGTACCATAAATATGGGCTGCTCAAAAACAGGTCCATCTCAATGCTTTGACAAAAGCACAAAGAGAGGCATGAGATCAATAGACATTTGTTACTATGAAAATTTGACTACTGCCTGGGACTGTGGTGGTCGGAATATTCTCTTGCCAATAGAGGACTGCTGACTACTACCATAAGAAGCAGGTAGTCTGTGCTCTAGACTTAGAGATAAATTGCATCTTTTCTCCACAATTATTGGCTATTTGTTTGGAGTAAGCTCACAGGCTCATCTTTTTCAAATTTTAAGTAATTTTTAAATTATAAATTATATATATACATATTATGATAATATTGAATAATATGTAAGTATCTATAAGAAAAGTATTCTACAGTAATTTAGTTATATTTACTGGATATTTTCTTTCTTTCAAATGGATATTTGGTTTTTGGAATCCTTTGGAGAAGTCATTGTATCATTTGTATCATTTCAACTGGATGACTCTTTTACTTAAGAAATACATTTGTGGTTAGCTTATATGCTTCCAGAAGACAAAGAATTAATATCTACTCTCTGTTTAGCTTTTTGCTCAGTGACTTATTTTGTAAAGGTACTTGATAATATACATTATTGTTGATTGCTGAGGCAAAGTTTTCTTTATCTTGCCTACTTTTCTTTTTTTTTTTTATTCAGTGAGAAGAGGGGAGGCAGAGACAGACTCTCGCATGCACCTTGATTAGGATCCACCTGGCAAGACCACTAGGGGGTGATGCTCTACTCATCTGGGGTGTTGCTCTGTTCCTTTAGCAACAGAGCTCTTCTTATTGCCTGAGGTGGAGGCCATGGAGCCATTTTCAGCACCTGGGGCCAACTAGCTCAAGTCATGGCTGCAGGAGGGGAAGAGAGAGAGAGACAGAGACAGAGACAGAGAGACAGAGAGAGAAATGAGAAGGGGAGTGGTGGAGAAACCTGTTTGCCCTGACTGGGATTGAACTCAAGACATCTACACACTGGGTTGACACTCTACCATTGAGCCAACTGGCCAGGGCCCTTCTTGTTTACTTTTCTTTATGTCCTTGCAGCTGGGTAGTACCATGTGACTAGTTTAATAACAATAATCAGTGTCATTCCCAAATAACTAGAGATTTCAAATAACCATTATATTAAGTAAACTATATTAAATTATTTAGTTAATCTGTGATGAGAAAAAAATAAAGCAATTTGAACCAAAAAGTATTTTTTTTTCTTTTTAACACTGTTTATTTATACATTGGTTTATAAATTTAACACTCAGGAAATTTATATACATTTTACTTCAGATAAAATTCATTCTGAAACTCTTCACTGTAGGTTTAATTTTAAGAAGACTACCATGTATGAAATAGGCTTGATATTTTGTTACAATATAAAGCCTTTTATAGTTCAAATTAATAAATTTAGGTTCTGAAAGTTAAATATCATTTCTACTGTCACTCAGACATACTGAAATTCTGTCAGAATGTGAACATCAGTATCTTAATTATCAGAATAGCTTTACAATTGAGTTTACTTTTAATCATCTGATAATACTTAGTTTTCCTAGTATCAGTAAAACAATTTACATAACTCTAACAGTAGTGATATATAGAACTATGAGTAGAACACAATAAAATTTTAGACAATAATAAGCTTTATAATGTTTTGTAACAAACTGTGTAAGCCACATATTTTTTCATCAAAAGTATGTCATTTTTAAACTCCAAGGACTGAATTTTTAAAAGTTGAAAGGAGAGTATATTAGACCTAAAGGGGAAATATATTAATTCCTTATACTTTCTAGGAGTTATAATGCTGGCATATATTTCTAATAGTCATTCTAGATATTAGTGGAAAAAGTATATACAAAGTAATTATTAGCTTTGGTTTGCAATAATACAGCCAGTCATAGCTGGTTGTTTCCAAGATAAATTACCTATATTAATAATAACACGGAATAAGAATTTAAAACATAATTTATAATCAAGAAATGTTAAATTAAAAGGTGAAATGTTCCTTTCATAAAATGTTTCATAGAAATATAATCTCAACTCTACACAAATAATAGAGTTTACAAAGCTAAATAACAAAGACAAATGTGAAAGATATTTCTCTGAGACACACAATGTCAAAAGTATTTTTAAATAATACCTGTAAAGGAGATTTTATGAATAAAATTTCTGGGACTTTAAGTTAGATCCCAGAAGTTTAAGAAGGACTAACAAAAAGTCAAATTTTAAAGACAAAAAGCAAAAGCCAGAGTGATTTGGGTAGGCAACAGATGTGGTTATTTCTAGGCAAGGTGCACTCATTAATTAGGTGAAAATTCTACCTGAAAAAAAGAATAACAATTTACATATGCATAGCAATTTAAAAGCTCCACAATGTGGGACATAAATTATTTATTAATTCAGAGAAATGTATTAAGCATGCACAACCAGTAAGTCACAAAACCATACAATTCGATGCATAAAAATGTTTAAAAATTGTTTAAATAAAATATTTTCCTTTAAAAAGCTAACAATACAGTATTTAAATAAAAATATGAAATAAGAATGTCTTTTTTAAACTGTGTACTTATATAGTAAAGAGCTATGATCTTATAACCTTGATTCAAAACGGATGCTGCATTATAAGAAATGTAAAATTATTTCAGGGAATAAAATGAGAATTTCATTTATGTTCAAGTCCTTCCCTTGAGAACGAGAGTTGACAGGGAAATCTGGTCCAGAGAGAAATAGATGTTTAGCTTAAATGAAAGGACAAATCCTAGTGTAAGAAAATAAGATCCATTTATTTTTGTGGAAAAATTATGTGAGCTAAATCAAAATCATACCATGGAGTGAGAATAGAAGTCTACATGAAGAGTTCTTTGATGTCTAAAACTCAGGAGCAGAAGTGTATTTTCTATGAAGGGTCAATTTATTTAGGATGGTCTTCATGAAAGTACTAAGGTCTTGAGACCTCTTCCACAGCACGGAGTCAAAGCAATTTGTTTAGGGACTGCACTGATGTGACCACTTATAACAGAAAAACTAGATATACTCTCCTACTTTATGGAGCTCCTGTGAAATAAACCCACATATAAATTATTTTCCTTTCTGAGAACTGTCCTTAAGGCCCAAGAAGCAGCAGGAGTAGCTTGAACCCCCCCACATGCAACATAGAACATGCATTAATGGTACAAAGTTGTAGGCACTCAAGAGCTATGTTAATTATCCCTTACACACTGTTACTCTTGCCCTCAGCCTGTAGCTCAGAAGGTCAGATTGATTACCTACTGGGGTGATCAAATTTATATTTCCAAAGAGTCTAAATGCCAAAGCCATGACTTTATAGGTTTTATATTATTGTCCATTGATCTTTACCATGAAATATGGAAGTAATTAGGGATACACTGAGATTCTCTTCAATTCCACACATATTTCTTTTTGCCATAAATTACTAGCAATCTAATTTCCTCCTGATTTTGTAACCTGCCTTCATCCCTGATGGTTAAGGGCAGGATGAGCTCAAAATAGCCAGATATTAGTCCTTACTCCCTATTTAATGAAACAATTATATCCTCTGGTTAAACCATTCCTCCATTAGAAACTAAGATCTCTAAAAACAGCAGTGATCAGATTTGCAGGTATCTAAACATAAAAACTTTTAAAGTAGGTTGTTTGTTGCAAGGGAGTCTCAAACACACATCATGAGCAATATCTGTTTATGATGTATACAGAGGGCTCGATCAAAGAAACATACACATGTTGCATTTACTGGTGAATAACTCATGATAGAGAAGTAGAGTATAACACACACATTCTCCTGGACTTTCATTATTCCACAGCTTGGGCTGGGTAGAGACGGTCTGGATGCACCCGGGCCACCAAAGGGGCCATAAGAGGACTAGAGAAATGGAAGAGTGACAGAGAGCACTCCAAGACATTGAATAAAGACAAGCCCACACTGCATTATAGGTTTGTCATTTAGCCTCAGAAGGGAGAGTAAACATCTACTCTCAATAAAAATTCACAAACATATAACTACCAACTACCATTACAGAGGAAGCATTAATAAAAAAACACCCTTGCCTGACCTGTGGTGGCTCAGTGGATAAAGCATCGACCTGGAACGCTGAGGTCGCCGGTTCGAAACCCTGGGCTTGCCCAGTCAAGGCATATATGGGAGTTGATGCTTCCTGCTCCTCCCCTCTCTGTCCCCCTTCTCTAAAATGAATAAATAAAATCTTTAAAAAAAATAAAAAATAAAAAAACACCCTGGCCAGTATGCTGAATGTCCTTGAGAAGTCTGCATGCCATGAATGCAGGCATCAGTTAAAGGTCTTCATATCTCTCTGTAGGATCTCAGTGCAACCGGGTCATCTTTCTGCTAAGACACCAAAAGGGGGGGGGGGGATGAGCCTCTAGGGCCATCTAGACTTGTGGTTATTAAGTTTGTCAATATAGTAAAAAGAAGGGTCACTCCCACTTCTCTGACTTCATTCCTGGACCCATGCATTCTCACTATGGAAAAGAGTACCACACATTTGTCACTGTTTTCAAACAAGCTGAGCAAAACTTGTAAGACCAACAAACCACCATTGGAGGATGCTTTCTCCCAGGTGGCTTCAAAACTGAATTTTCATCCATTCCACTGTTGCTCCAGATCAGCCGGTCCACGAGGAAAGTAGATCGATGGCTGTGGACTCTTTGCCATCTCCTCCGGCTGTGAAATGAGCAGTGGGGTGTGGGATAACATGACAATGAGGGAGGCACTCTGTGATTGCCTGGGTGGTGGTGCTTGAAGAAGAAACAAGGGTAACAGTTAAGGCAGATCCACTTCTGAAACATACATCCATTTCTAAAAACTTGTTTTTCTAAATTTTGTTTCCTTAGAGTTGTTACTCCTTCTGAGGGACAAGTTGCAGCAATTTAGCTTTTATATTAGAGAGAATATGCCAACATAATCTTAAAAACCTCACTGACAGGGCAGAAGGTGGGATTTTTAATCAATTTATCTCCTACTCCCTACACACAAATGACTTCCTACGCACCTGGGTTATTCCTGCTACTCCCTTCTCACCAGATTCAATCAGCATCAATGTCATGGAGCAGTGGGATGTTCTCCTGATCAAGGTCCTATGGACCTCATTATGACAGAAAACAGGAAAGCTGAAATAGCCCTAAGATATGGCAGTGCTCATACTTATACAATATACATAAAAATTACAAATGTCCCTGACCAGTGAAAATGAGTTGTTTCTTTTCCATTCTCTCAAATTTGTTAGGGAGAAGAAAAAGAAAAAACAACAACAACAACACTTTAACAGCTAGATCATTAACCGAGTGCTAAGTTTCAAAGGTTGCTTTGATTTCTTGGACTCAGGATGCAGTTGGAACAGTAGTTACAATTGCAGTCATTACCTAATTAAATTTAGAATAGTCTGCAGTCAATCTCTAAGATCATCTTGCTTTTCGCAGGGAAGTTAAATGTGGAGGAAGTAGGAAGTGCTATTCCTTCATCCTTAAACCTTCTCAGGGGAAGGCGAATCAGCATGCAGTTTTCCCAGAGCTGAGATTTTGCTTTTGGTTTACTGTTTAATTAAATCAAGAGCTACTGTATTTCCCCTTGTATAAGATGCACCTTAATTTTGGGGCCTGAAACTTTAAAAAAATAATGTATTTCATAAAGTTATTGAACTCAAGTTTTATTCATCATAAAATTCATACAACTCCTCATCACTGTCAAAACTCCCATCTATTAGCTTGTGCTCATCTGTGTCTGATGACAAATCACTGTCTTCATATATTGCCTCATCCTCAGTTCCATCTATGGCATTTGAAATGCCACAACCCCTGTATAGGACACACCCAGTTTATAGATGCCAAATTTTTTTTGAAAGAGGGTGTGTCTTATACACGGAGTAATACAGTAATTTAGGACCTTCCTTATCATAATGGTCAATGCAGGAATTCCATCAGTTTCATAACCTAACTATGTAATCAGGGATCGAAAAAATAACCGAAGGGTGGATCCATGGATCCAATAGACCCAATTTGTGATAGACTTGGGCCAAAGTTTCATTCCCCAGAGACCTTTTATAAGCTTTAATCGGACAAAATGGCATTCCATATCCATAGTGATCAGTGTCAACTGTGTCTGGGATTATTCCCTTTCTCCAGTGCAGTCAGAGGTAGATTGGCCACATACCTTTTCAAGGGATGCTAGGAGGAAGATTTTCAGTCTTGTGCACATGACAGTGTTATAGAGTTTACCTTAAAGGGGCCTCGTTGCCCCTTCAGTTAAGGGGTTCACATTTATGGACAAGCTTGGATGAAGGAATGTGGTGAGAGGCCATGACTTCTTAGGCATGGCAGTGACTCAAATTTATTTTCTGTACTACAAACCAAGTAATATTTTATTGTTATTTTGTTCTAGGGCCTTGTAACCAATTATCCTTGCTCCAGAATCCTAAAGGCTAAAACAATCCAAATGGCTGTTCACCCTTACGGCCAATTATGGTTATCATAACTTAGGAGCTCTCTTTATTACTGATGGTTCAGTGCTGACATCTGGCCTTTGTCTCTCTGGAATCCCACAATTTCCATTAAAATCATGTACACTACTCAAGCATGGCAACTCCCACCATCATCCCTATTCTACAAGTACAGCCAACACCAGTTTTCAAATGTTCCTCTATTTCCCTCATAACGCATTTCTCAATGCCCCAGGGGTTGGGAGTGTCTTTCGTAACTTTCAGGCAACATTGTCATAGGAAGAGAGAGCAAGTTACACATATCATTTTAGTCTAACATTACCAAATTTGTAAGTCTGTTGATTCCTTCCTCTAAACAATTACAGGGAAGTTTTGACATCTCGACCTTATTAAACTTGGCCCTTTGTAGAATCCGTGCTTTAGTCAGTCAATGGCTAGAACCATTTCTAGCTGATCAACTTAGTATATTAAGTCCTGTTTTCAACATACAGCCAACCTAATTTTCTATTTCATCTTTTTATTCTAACATGTGTATGCTTCTCAAGTTCCAAGTGATACACATGAGCAAGTTCATGCAGTTCCTGTAATGTGTAGGATATATTCTTCCAAAATAACTAGTGATTCTACCCTGGGTCTTAGTGGAATCTGACACTAGTTTTGTGTCTAGAGGCAATGAATTGTGAAGTAGGTAGACCATTAAAGAAGAAAGCTAGTTTTCTCTGAAAAAAAAAAAAAAAAGGAATTGTTTCAACTGGAAAATTAATTTTGGAATCCTATTATGGAATATAATTAATTATGGGAATCCAGGATCTCCAGCTTAATCTAAGAACACCCAAATGTTTCTTCCCATATCTAAACAAATCATTTCTTCTTCACAGAAACTTGGCAAAGTTGTCTGACCAATCTGCTTTATAATTCTTCCAAATGTATTACAAGATTTTAGTCCTGATCTTAAACCATGTCTACCTTGTCTCTATAATGAATTACATTTTTTTAAATTTGAACGTTTCATAAAGTTCTATGTTTTTCTACCTGTATTTTGAGCTACATATTCCAAACCTTGAGTTGATGGTTTGTTTTTTTTTCGTAAACCCTTCAGTTCTCCCTCAAACACATTCTAGCCTCTACAATACCTGTGACTATTGTCACCGCCATAGTGGCCAAGTTTGACAAATTACTTCGTTTCTCAGAGCCCTAATACTTCAGGTGTCTGTGAAGCCACTGCATACCACAGATTACTAAAATTCCCCTTTTTGCCTGCAAGGAGGTCATTCCTATACTCAGGCTCTAACATGTGAATAAATCTATGCCACAATCCATTGTTGAGGATTTGTTTCTTGAGAACATTCCTTATAGACAGAAGTGTATGTGCCACATTCCAACCAGGTGAACGGAAAGCATGCTGGGTTACCTAAAATGGCAAGCTCAGTGCAGGA
Source organism: Saccopteryx bilineata (assembly GCF_036850765.1). Lineage (NCBI taxonomy): Eukaryota > Metazoa > Chordata > Mammalia > Chiroptera > Emballonuridae > Saccopteryx > Saccopteryx bilineata. The sequence continues at coordinate 20,850,525 of NC_089497.1, forward strand.
AACTGGTTCAACCATGATGGAAGAGCTGAGGAGATGGTGAAATGAGCCGGAGATTAGCCTCATCCGGGAGCCAATTCCAAGCATAGAAGCAAAAAAGGAGGAGGTATGTTAAAGGAGCGAGAGGCCAAGAAGAGTACCTGGCAGGATCTGGGGGTGCGGCACGCAGCAGGGGCTGAGGCCAGAGAGGAGCTGTGCTCACTGCTGGAGACATAGCTGCTATGAGAAATGTTCAAAGCAGAGTTAGGGTAGGAGAAATACCTTGGCTCCTCCCTACCTCGTGGTCTCACATGCCATTCTCCTTCCAGTGCCGGGGGTTAATCTTTCTATATATTATACTGAGTATAACATTGGAAGAGTTCTGATAGCCAACAGTCTCCGAGTTGCAAATAAATAAATGTAGTTGCCTTTTCCAGAGCAGATAGGTCTACCCCTTCCACCTTGGGGTCGACTGCTTTGGCTGCGTTAGGCAACTATCACTGCCCAGCGAGGGGGACGTCGGCTTCCAGGTGCCAATAGACCTAGACTGAAGCTGTTGGAAGGGTAAGAACTAAGAAAGAATGCATTAGGACATATAGTAAGAGGAAGAAATAGAGGCGACACAGACATTTGTTTGTGAGAAATGAAGGAAGTCAGACTAATTTGGCAAAACTATTGACAGAAGACAACCTACTAGAGGTCCAAACATATGGTACATGCAGACCAAGGAGACTGAGGATACTTTTCAAGCACAAGAACTGTGTCTGTTAACTTGCATTATGCAACATGTGAGATGGCATCATAAGGAGGCAGGCAAACGTTTTTTGGTTATTGTGACAATTGTTCTTCCTGATACCTGATGAAAGCGCAAATGACAGTAAATAATTACATAAAATTTAGACACACAGAAATTATGTACTAATAAATATTCACTGTTATTAAATTTTATTTCATTATTAGTTCTCCAGTGGATGTCACAGAAGCAAACATGAATTGTTAAAATTAAGAAAGACAAATCCTGCCTGACCTGTGGTGGCGCAGTGGATAAAGTGTCAACCTGGAATGCCGAGGATGCTGATTTGAAAGCCTGGGATTGCTGGGTCAAGGTACATAGGAGAAGCAACTACAATGAGTTAATGCTTCCTGCTCTTCTACCTCCCATTTCTCTCTCTCTTTCTCCTCTCTCTAAAAATCACTAAATAATACTTAAAAAAAAAAAGAAGAAGACAGATCCTAAGGATTTTGTTTTTAAAACCATGTAGAGTTAAATGAGTAGAGGGCAAGGCTGTTAAGCCTTTAATGATACATGCTTGTTACTCTGTCTACAGTGTTGGACACAATTAGTAATAGGAATGCTGTGTGTGTGTGTTTTTTTATATTCTACATTTCTATTTTCCACCACTGAGTAATTCAAACCAGCACGTGGAACACATGGGATGAACAAAAAGTCTAAATTATACACAGGTTTGAATATTGGCTCCTTGAGGGATAAACTGTGTTAAAAATACAAATTCCAGGGTTTCAAATTCCTAAGGAAATCATGTGTCTCTCTTTTTTTTCTCTCTTCAGATTACATAAATGCCATCACATTTGTTGCAAAGAAATTCTTTGGAATTTTTCTTTGTTCCATTGTGTACAACATTATCATTATTTAATTTTTAGAGCTTGGACTTCCATTCCCATCTGAAGTTGTCAATAGTCTTTTCCAACTATGTTAGTCTTTCCAAAGTGCTGTAGCTCCAGGAAAATATTAATTCTGATGTTTAAATAGTTTAGAGTATGATATTAAAAAAAAAACACATGTAGAATCACTGAACATTTAGTACTAGGAGAAGCCTTAGACATTGTCTAGTTTTACTGTCCCAAGTTTTTAGATGAGAAAACACACCAAAGAAATTTAGTAATTTTTTTTTCCAGTAGCACATAGGTTGTTAATGAATGAATTAGGTTAAGAATCTAGTTTTTTTTTTTCTTCAGATAATGAAGAAAGCATTCTTTCAGAAATGCTTCAGTCATATCGCAAGACTTCATTTACATGATTTAGTCCTGTTTGTAATGATAAATAGTTGCAAACATCATTAGTCCTTTTATATATATTTAAAAGAAACACCACCACTTCGTTTCTCAGCTTTGTAACTCATCCCTCACTGTTCTCAGCTTCAGGTTATTTGCCCATAAATTCTTCAGTTCAGAGTCATCTTACAAACCTTTTTCCTTGTTGGTCTGTATTGAATTCCTTCTAAATTATTTCAGCTTTTCCTTTTGCCTCCCTCTCTCAACCTAAAGCCTTTTTTTTTTTTCAATTCTTGGCTATTCAGAATGGAACTCTCTTGTCTTCTTCAAACGTATAGTCTGAGGGGCTGAACTGCAACAGATAGGAACAAGAAAATTAAGAATGTGAGGCTACACACCAATGCCCTTGTAGGGAGGGCTTCCTTTCCTGCCATGGGGGCCATGTGTAAGTGGCATGTACATTAGCAGTTCTGCACTGAGCTAATGCGATTAAAGCTTCAGGGCCCCTCATTTCCACAGTTCCCCCCCCAAAAGCCTTGAGATGAAGCCCAGCATTCATATGTTTCAGCAAATTATTCAAAAATAACCCATTTTAACTTTAATCACGTGAGAACATTCTCTTTCACTCAGATGTCCTCTCCATCACACTTAACCCGTGTGCAGCGGTGGGGATCAAGCTAAAGGAAGACTGAGTTGGTAGATACATCTAGACTGACTCGTAACATTCTCAAATGCTATCAGAGAGAGTTAAATAGTCATCACATCCTAGTGCGTGACAAGCATCTGGTAGTATTCTGACCCCTCACTGTACTGATTCAAAAGGGGCCAACAGCATATTAGTTACTCTCTGAACAGGTTCTCTGAGTGTTCTACCACCAAATGGAAGAGGAGAGTGAAAAAGAAACACATTTGAACTGCGAAGATAAAAAGCTAGTTGTTGGAAGAGTACTATATTATATTATACGTGTGTCTGAAGCAGGTACTCAATACAAATTTACATGGTTTTTTGAATTTCATGTTCATGGTATCCATCAGCTTTTCCAAATTGTTAGCTCTGATTTCTCATTCTAAATAAAGATGTGGTATCATACTTAATTTAGGATTCAATTTTGTATTATTATTTTTTTTCTTAAAAGGTCTCCTCCTCCCAACTTTTATAAGGTTTAGGCCCAAACAAACCCTAGATCGATCATCTCCTGAGTGATTAACTTTTCAAAGTTAATCCTTCCAGCTTTCGGGATAGCCTGGTCCTGATTCATCCCAGGACCAGAGCACAGCAGGACAGGGACAGAAAAGGCCTGTTACGAGCAACCAAAGAAGTCAAAACAGGTAAAAACCTCTTCTGAGAAGTGCGATAAAAGCATTGACATCAGAGAATTTGGATTCTGTGGACAAGTCTAAAGGAATCATCATGGGGCCAGAGAGAAGGCAAGTGTAGAAGCCTCACAGAATATTTCTGTGAAAAGAGCTGACATTTCTAAGACTTGTTATTATATGATATATACACTGTTTAACAGGAGGGTAGTTTAGCTTATTTCAACTCATTCGTACTGACACTATAACCACAGTCAATTATTAAGGGAAAAGATTTAATATCCATATGACTTCAAGAGCACAACTTTTAGGGATTGAAATCACTACATTATTTTATTTATATTAGTACAATCAGGATATGTAGTTGACCCTAACAAAAAAAGAGAGTAGTAAAAACTGTTACACACACACACACAAAGTTTCTAAGAGCAGGGAGATTTCTCCTGCTTTCTATTCATGGAACTTAAAGAAAGAAAAAAAATAGGGTTTCTCTCTCCTACAAATTTATAATAATCTAATTTTTTCCCCATATTTTTCCAAAGTTATAAGTGGGGAGGCAGTCAGACAGACTCCCTCATTGCCCTACTGGGATCCACCCAGCATGCCCACCAGGGAGCAATGCTCTGCCCCTCTGGGGCGTTGCTCTGTTGCAACCGGAGTTATTCTAGCACCTGAGGTGGAGGCCATAGAGCCATCCTCAGTGCCCAGGCTAACTTTGCTCCAATGGAGCCTTGGCTGTGGGAGGAGAAGAGAGATAGAGAGAAAGGACAGGGGGAAGGATGGAAAAGCAGATGGGTGCTTTCCCTGTGTGCCCTGACTGGGAATCAAACCCAGGACTTCCATACACTGGGCCAATGCTCTGTCACTGAGCCAACGGCCAGGGCCTATAATAATATTATTTTTTAAGGCTGAAGTTGGACTAGATTATCCAATTACTTATCATGATATCTCAGTCATGAAATTAGCTGACCATTAATTTAGTTCAGGAAGCACAGCTCATTTGTGATATGTGATATATGAAATTTTGATGTCAGGTGTCTAATCACCTAGAGTAGGGTCCTTAGACTCTCACTTACTTATATTTTATATGGGAATTTGAGCAACAGCAGATAATATTCATTGTTTAGTAAATTGAGAGGCAACTTGGCACAGTGGAAAGAAAATACGAGCTTTGAAATTATACCAACTGAGCATTCACACCTAATTAGGATTTGGACAAGTTATTTAAAGTCTCTGCAACTCAGTTACCTCATCTGTAATGTGGGAATAAGAAAACCCACCTTGGTAAGCCAGTCAGAGAACAAGTACCATATGATTTCAGTCATATGTGGCATCTAACATGAACAAAATAAGCTAGCAAACAAAATAGGAACAGCCTTATAGATACAGGGAACAGACTGACAGCTGTCAGTTTGGAGGGAGTTATGGGGGATGGGTGAAAAATGTAAGAGATTAAGCAAAAAAAGAAAAAATACCTTATTCTCTATTTTTCAAAATGTTGATCAATATAATATTATCAGTAAATTCAAATTTAATTGTAAAGGAAGATAAAAAAAATTCACCTTGGAAACTTGTATTGAAGATTCAATGAAAAGACTTTTATAAAGCTTTTTCTCATGGGTATCTAAAAAGCTGGGGCCAAAAGTAATTGATACATTAAAATCCTAAACTTCCTAAGATGTCCAGCATTTAGCAGGCTTTTGTACATAAATAGTATTTAATCCACATATCTCCTCTATAATATAAGTATCACCATATATTTTCTTACTAATCAGGAAGAGTAATTTTACCCATGTTATACAACGGACAAGTTGGGGCTAAGAAGATTAAAATCAAATCTTGCAGCATCTTAGCTTTTTGACAGAGACATGGTAACATACTGTATGGTTGTTGTTTTTTTTTGTTTTTTTTTTTTTTCTTTTTTTTACAGAGACAGAGTCAGAGAGAGGGATAGATAGACAGGGACAGACAGACAGGAACGAAGAGAGATGAGAGGCATCAATCATCAGTTTTTTGTTGCGAGACCTTAATTGTTCATTGATTGCTTTCTCATATGTGCCTTGACCGCGGGCCTTCAGCAGACCAAGTAACCCCTTGCTTGAGCCAGCAACTTTGGGTCCAAGCTGGTTAGCTTTTGCTCAAACCAGATGAGCCCGCGCTCAAGCTGGCGACCTCGAGGTCTCGAACCTGGGTCCTCTAGCATCCCAGCCCGATGCTCTATTCACTGCGCCACCACGTGGTCAGGCGAAAGATACTGTATTATTTTAAATGATTTCTTCTATCATTTTTCATCTTTCTCCAACACACATTCACAGTGTGTAAAATGAATATACTTTATATACATTATATATGATCTTGATTATAAAAATTGATTAGAATTAAAATGTAATCTTGATGTTTTTTTGCAGATAAAAACAAGGATTTATCACTAAAGATAATAGAAAGTTGACATTTTCAGATAAAAAAATAAGATGTCAAATCAAAAAGGTATTAGTTCTTCTAACCCATTAGTCATTATTTTAATGAGATTTGAAGTTGACCCAAGTAGAAGAATAAACATGATCCTTTAGATCAGAATATGTGGGATGAGTTTATTCTGTATCCACAAATTACAAAGAATATCTGCATCTGCAAAATATTCCATAGCTCGATTTGGCTCATATCAGCCACATTACTCCTGCTCATTCTTCTTTTATTCCGGTTGGCTAAGAAAGTATTAAAATACGTTCACAGAAAATACATTCAGATGAACAATAGCAAAAATTTTGTGGGGGCAGTGAAGTGTTCTAAAATTCTTTTTTTTTTTTTTTTTTTTTGTTAAATCTGTGTTTGAATCTTGACTCTGTGATTTGTAGATTAATGCCCTTGAGCAAGTGTCTAACTGATGATTTCCTCAATTTCTTAAATTACTAAAAAAAGAAAAGAGATTAATTTGAAAAACAATAGTATTTACTTAATGGTAACTGATTTATATATTTTAATTTCTCATAACAACTTTATGAAGTAGTTACTTTTCATATCCTCATTTCACAGGTGAACACACTGAGATTTTAATAGGTTAAGGAAATCATCCAAGGGAATCCAGGTTCTAAGTAGCATTGTAAAACTTGAATCTTCTTTTCTTGTCTTTTTTGTTGCTGCTAACAACCTCTCAAACAATGTTATCTATATATTTCTATTTGTAACATTTGCTTAACCCTCTGAGTAGTACGAACGTTCAAGTACATCCTCGTGACCCCTGACCATCCAGAGTATGGTTGTACATGTATGATGGCAACATTAAAAAAAAGGCAAATGTATGTTCTTCTTGTTTCCATAAATTGATTATCCAACAAACATGGTTTTAAGTTAATAAAACTATAACTGGAACTAATTTAATTTTTTGAGGAAAAACCTCACTCCCTGGGATCAGCAAGCATGAAAAAAACTCACTACTCAAAGGATTATGTTCATTGAATGTTTATAGTATATAGGACACTTTGAATAAATGTCAGCCCCTGTCTCTTTGTAACAATATAGTATAGTTTTCTCAAAGTAGTTTATCATTTCATTTGATATTTATCTGACAGGTATAGAAGCGGAGGAAATACTGAAACTGTATCAACACATTACCAGGGGAACTGGGCTGAAGACCCAGGGGTTTCTCTCTTCACATTTGCTACCTTCTCCTCTACAAACCTGTCAACATCCCGCAAGAAGAGACTTTCATTTTTCTCTTGGGTCCTCCCTTCCTTTTTGGCTCCAGGCAGAAAGGCATGTGTTTATTTTCATAAATGGCTAAGTGTCTTGATGTTACAGAACCTGATAACACACTTCAAATGCTTGCTCTGTGATCTTTGGGATCATCATGGCAGAAGGCCACACTCCGCTAGACTGTGGCTCCCTTGCAATGACAAGCCTTAATGGAATCTGGCCTGCAGAGTGTCAGAACACGTGCAAGCAAGTTCCCCGAAGAAGAGACTTCACGTGGTGTGACTCCAACATTCCTTCAAGACACCGCCCACCTTTTCCAGCGGGAATCTACTGAAATGATTCTCTTGAAGAAGGCAGTGTGGATGTTGGGGGAAGCGTGTGAAGTATGTGCTTTTGGAGGACATTGTGGATGGGGGAGTGGGTGGAGACGCAGGGGGTGAATGACAAGCGAGAATGGAAAAAATAACCACTACTGCCACCAAAATATTCTGCTCAAGGATGAGGGAGTACACCCTACAGCCGTTAGTGCTGCTCAGCATATTTTGCATATTTACGTATACCAAGTATTTCCAAACAGCCTTGTGTTTGTTTTAAAATCCCACACAGAGATGTCTGGTAAAGCCGTTCCAATGGAAAGCTTATTTTCTTGGTGATGTTTGCAAAGCTGTTTTAAAATTTTGTATATACATCATAAGTGGAGCAGAAGCATCCTTCACTAACCACATCACAGAGAAATCTGGATTAGTCCATCTATCCGCCAGACAACATTCAGAGAGAGCAAAATACCCATGTTCTAAGGCAAAGATGACACTTGGTTGGTTGAAGCCAATTTTTTACATTGGGATTTTTGGCTCCATACAAAATGAAACAGAGATAGTCATCCAGTGGTCCTTGATTAGTCCTGAAGCCATCAAAGTATGATTTTCTTAGTTGCTGTTGATTCCCATCTTTGATTTATAAGTTTTTTTTTGGCTTGTCTTGGTAAGAAAAAATTGTAACACTGGATAGATTTTTTTTTTTATATAGCCTTTTTCTTTTGGAAACATAAAACACCACAAAACCACACATAGCCCATTTGTAAAAGATTAGGAAACTTCCAGCAGAAGGAATGGGGTTGTTTAAAGTTATATTTTCCTTTTAGCAAGATCCACAAGAAAAGGATAGAGTGTCGTGCTTAAAGGGGAACAGATTTTTGTATTTTTTGGCAAGATCTTAAATCCTCTGTTGCTATATTTGGCTCCCTGCAAAGAGTCTCTTGTACAAGTGCAAAGCAAAGATCAATGCTGGTGTTCTTCATTCAGCCACGGCCAAACTTGGTATGGAAAGTGAAGCAGTTGTGCTTGAGTGTTGTTTTTAAGAGCGTCTAGCTCATTTATTGATCAACAGCATTTTAAGAGTATATGTACTTACTTTACACATTAAATGTATCAAAACATGTTTGCTTCCCATAACAATTTTTCCACTGCTTAACTGATAACAGATGCAATGATTCAATCGAGACAGAAATGCAAAAGCTTTACCACGTCAGTGTGGTCATATATATATAGATAGTTAGTCAATTGTGTATAAGCAAGTCAAATGAGATGCTTGGAGACTTAGAACATCACAGGACGGGCATATGTTCCCAAAAAAGGAAGCAAAAACAATTAAATGGTAGTGATTGTCCCCAAAGAAAACACACTTCAGCGAGGAAGAATCTGTACCAGATGTCCTGCTCTCCACCCCCCTGAGTGCCTGTCTGAAATAAATACCGCATAACCCTTTGGATCCCAAGACACTATAATAACCATGTGAAATGTTTAATGGGGTCACAGGAATTTCCTTCATACGCAATGATTTAAGTGAAGATGAATCTTACACAAATGACCATTGCAAACATGGAACAAACCTTGCTAGTTCCAGTGATACAGTAAATTCACCCAGATTGTAAGGCTGATAAAAAAGAAAAAAAATGGAAATATAATAGTAATTGTGGTAGGTAGATTGGCACCCTCAAAATGTTCACATCTTAATTCTCAGAACCTGTGAATATGTTGCCTAACATTTAAGGACTTCGCAGATATAATTAAGGACTTTGAGATGGGGAGATTATCCAGGTAAAGCCAATTACAATGTAATTACAAAGGTCCTTAAATACGTGAAAGGGAGGTAAAAGGGGGTCAGAGCAATGCTATGTGAGAAGGACTTGATCAGATATTTCAGGCATTAGAGATGGAGGGAGAGGCCCTACTAACCAAGGACTCTAAATTCTGAAAATGGCACAAAAACAGATTCTCTCTTGGAGTTCCAGAAGAATGCAGCTGACACTTTGATTTTAGCCCATTGAGATCAGAACCAAATGTCTGACCTATGAAGCCATAAGATAATAAATTTATGTTGTTTTAAGCCATTGAATTTGTGGTAATTCTTTACAGCACCCATAGAAAGCTTTTAACAATAGTCTAGTCTAAATATATGGACACTGTTCAAAAACCGGTGCAAAATTATTTCACCTGGAATGCCGGAGGGTCTACTGATTTAAATACTGATTTTCAGACTTTGTACTTTCACATTAAAAACTCATTTAATAAAAAAATAAAAAAAACCTATGGTAGGGAAACTCGAGCTTCCTTTTAAAATAAGGTCTTGGACTTCTTTCTAGGTGCATTTCTTCACTGTCAATAAATTGTTCGGAAAGTGTTGTTTCCTTGTCCAAACTACTTATAGCAAGTTATGTATCAACAAATGTAAAACACAAAGCAAAACAAAACACCAAAATATACCTCTCCCAAAGAGTTGACTGATAACGTAGAAGCATTGTATTACAAATTCATTAGCTTCCCACTGTTATGCAATATAGCCCATTTCTTTTGTTCTTCTATTATTATCACTTGCTTTAGATCTCATTTCTCAGTGTAACATATATTCCTTGGCTCTAAAAATTAACTTCATGAAAAAGAAAACTATGATGTTTAATTTTCAAAGATATTCATATTGTTTAATTAAATAGAAAAAACAGAGAGCTTTAGGTAATTATCAAGAAATGCAGACAAAACCAAAATGCTATATCAAATATAAACATTAAGTTCACATTAAATTTATTGAACAAATTGAAGATGACATCTGTTTTTGTTACAGTCCTCCATTATATTATATCATCAACATAGTTATGAGACCTGCATCCGAAAAGTAAATAGAAATATGAAAATGTCTTTCCCCAACCCCAAGAAAAACAGAAAAAAATATATGATTTTATAATTAACCTTAAAGCCAATAGTTTCATGAATTATGTGTTTTTGTTGTAAATTAAGAATATAACATAGCTAAGATTAATTAATTTGTCTTTCTGGAAATGTAAATTTAAGATAGCATAAAACTTTCATAAAACCAACAAATCTGAAATTTCACTGTATTTCAAGGTTGTAAGATATTTCTATCATTGTTTTTCAGTTTACTTAATCAAATGACAAATAGAAGTTTAACATAATATATATTTTTTATAAAAGTATATCTTCTTTTTTTGGATTTATATGATGAAAACAAATTGAATCTATGTCTTCTTTTTAATGATACAAAGAATTCATGTGTAAACCATTCCCTATACTATATGTCCAGAGGGGGAAAAATGTGTGGAATAGTATTTTTAAATCAGATATACTATCCAAGATTGTAAATATCTTAAGAAATTAAATCAAGTATGTAAATAATCATTATTATTTTTCCTTAGCCATAGCTTAGGAAAAAAGATGTACATCTGTATTAGTATAAAGAGATGCCATTTAAAAGTTCACATCTTATGCATATACAAAAAAAAATTAATTAAAGTACCTTGTATACTAAAAGAATTACACTTAGATCAAAATTAAATTGTCCAGAAATTATTCCAAAGGAAGCTAATTGGTGGTGACCTGTCCTTTCCTAGAAAGTATCATTGTACTTATACAACAGAATTGGCAAATTATACTTATTATTTCTCACCATTTTAAAAGGGGGTTCAAATAAATCTATTGGACTAAATCCGCTTGCAATCTCAAAGAGCTGGTTTGATCAATTATTTGAAATCAGAAAAATAGTTCTCACAAAAACAGAAACAAAAAAATGCACAAAGACAATAAAAGAAATAAGAAAATCAAGCTCTTTTAATAATAATGACTATTTCTGTACTTTGGAAAGGTGTATAGGCAATATTCCCAGAGAACACTGAAAGAAAGAAAAAAAAAACTACAGAAAATTTCTGAAAGTCAGTTTGCAATATCCATGACCAAGTTAGGAAAGTAATTAACATTTTTAAGCCATTGAGACTGTGATTTGCAGGCCCCACCCACACCCCAGTCTCCAGTCATCCCCTTTTGGGTAGTTTACCTATTCATCCTCAACATACAGTATTGAACTAGAACTTTAACCTGTTTTTTTCTAAAAACAACTTTAATAATAGCTTTAATGCTTTAATATTAGTTTAAAGGGCTCTTGGGTCATAATTTTAGGAAATAAATTTTAATTTCTCTCTCAAACAAGCCTTAGATTTTTCTAAAAGATTGTGTCCTCTATCCTGGATGAAAGAATAAAACAAAACTGCATCCTCGGGGTCCTGCATATTAAAATTGGCAGGCTGATTGCAATCCTGGTCTCAAACAATTTCTGCTTTCTGCTGTCCTTCTGTCTGTTGTGAAGGTGATCAATCACAGGAATTCTAACTGCCATCAATACCCCTCTGTAACTGCAATAGTTCAACTGAACTCTTTCCATGTTCAATAACTGACACAGTGTCCACATCTGCTTCTAATAAAATTGTTTCTTTTTTTCTCAAGCAGAGTAAATCTGCTGACTGAAATCGTAAAGGGTTCTGTTTTTTCTTTTTTTTTTATCCCCTTTACATGCGGATGATTTTTTTTCCACTATATTTTGCATTTTTTCTTCCAAGGCAAAAAGAAAAAAAAACTGAATAACTTCAAAAGTAATGTTTTTGCTCCAGGTGCTAAAGAAGCCCAAAACATAACTGAAAAATACAAACTTTGGTGACTTAATGGACCTGTTGCTTTCACTTTGGAAAAAAAAATAATCCTAGGGCCCTGGATAAATAAAGTTTTAGAATATGTATGAAAACTCAATGTTGAACCTATGTACCAGTAATAGGTTATTCTCCTTCATAAATGGCACACGAAAATATTGAGATAATTAAAAATTCACATTTTATCTTCAATACTTTGTAGAAGGCAAAGATTCTCTCACAATAATGTGTCATGGAAAAGCACAGTCATGTATCTACTGCTGCAGAAATGGGCATGGAAAGTAAAGAGGGACATTAGGGGGCTCAGCTTTATGACCTACTTCCTCAACTGATATACATTTGTGGCAGCTGTCATTTATTAAACATCGACTGTGAGTTGATGATTGAATAGATATATATCCAACCTTCACAGCCTTCCAGTAGGAATTATTACCCCACTTTACTCATGAAATAAATAAATGAAACCCCACGTCACACATATCTAATTGTGGCCATGCCACAATTCCGAGAATGACCCAATACCCAACTCTTGGCCATTAATTCATTCTACCTCTCTATTCATCCCCCCCGTCATAATTCTAACATAAATATTTTCTTTTTCCACCACTAATTCCACTGCTCTGTTGAGTTAATTCAGCAAAGATTATCTAACAAAGGAACACTCAGTAGGAAACAGAATGGGGTTTCTTAAAATATAGTTTCTGATTGCTCCTTTAAATTACAAATGTAACATTAAACCAGATGTTAAGTGTAAAAATTGGATTGATTCTGTCATATATTCTACAGGTTTTAGAGTAGAAATGGACAAATACTACTTGCAATAATGAATAGCAGTTCCTCAATGGTATATTTTATAATGCCTAGAATTTTTTTTTGATGTTTCATATAAAGAAATTAATTCTTCAATTATTTGTCATTCACTAGTTCTCAGTTGAAAAAATCAAAGCAATCCTGGGCGTTTTTGCTTAAAATAATATTGTAAGAAATTTTAAGAGGAATGAGAGAGAAGAAAGAATAGAGGGGGTGAGGAGTGAATAGTTAACCTTCTTAAGAAGAAATATTGATTTTTAGACATGTTTAGAACTTTTTAAAAATAAACCAGGAGAGACCCATAACCTGTTAAGTTTGAATTTCTCACTGTTGTCTTGTTCCTTAGCTCCTGAGATGTTGGGTCGAAGCATAGATTAGATGTCAAATAAGTCAGATAGTTTTCTAGGATCTAGTTCACAGATCTTTGGAAAGCTTGAATCATTTAAAGAATTGTCTAAGATAGAATGTTTCCACACAAAATTGAGGAAAGAAGTGGTAACCTTCACTAGAGCAATTTGGAAGACGCTAAGTTCAACGGTATCATTTTAATATGAAAAACAAAACAAAACAAAACAAACCAGACCCAGAGTGTGATAGTTAAAATAAAGAAAGTTCAGAATCTTATGCTAAATTACAACTCATCTTCTTTTATAACTTCTGCTGATAGTAATACTACAAACATGCCAAGGGGATGCCGGACAGTTACAGACATACACTCATTCACTTGTTACTTAGATTTGATCTACTCCTTGTACATTCAAGGATTCAACCCTTGCTATGCCAACAAAACTTAGGCCTGTTCTCACTTACAAAGCTTTCCTGTGTACAGCAGAATTTAGTTTCCCAACTCCTCTTGAGCCTCCAGAACCAAGGAATATTCCATCCTATGGTTGTCAGGAATGGCAAAGAACTCTCAATTCAGGGTGAAGCTATAGAATCATCTGCACTCTCTCCTTCAATTCAGTTCAGTGGATAATAAGACAAAGAACAAAGAGTAAAGAGTTTTCTTCTATTAATTAGGAAAATCCAGTTGAATGACCTAAATGAGTCAGAGTACAATACCCTTCTCAGAAAAATTGCAAAATTCAATAGGTCCTAAGGGAAGAAAAGTAAAAAATCCCCAGCAACTCATCCCACAGGTACTACCAAATACTTGTCATTGAAAACTTGGAGGACACAGGATGAAACAAATTTTATAAATTCATTCAACTCTGTGCTCCACAGATTCGGACAAATTATAAACAACTGTAATAAATCAAATTGTAAATCAAAATGTAGATAATTTAACCAAACCAGGTTCTAGAAATCTAAATTCATGTCATGAGTAAGTGGAAGATACCTTAAGTTTGGACCTCACATTAGGTAAAAACGTGCATATCATGCTAAGGAGAACCTAATTAATAAGAAGCAATGTATGGAATGATAAGAATACAACATGACGGTATAGATTTATAACTCATGAGGTGCATCGGGAAGGAAAACTAGTACACAAAATACAGCTAAGGAAAATATCTGAAAATCATCTGTAAGAACTCTGCCTAGCTAAGCAGAGGTTGTGTTGTTCTTATAGCTAAAATGTTCATATATATATAATATACAAGGTTTAAGATGAAAAGTGGTATTTTGCTACACACTGTATTTCACATGGGAGAGAACAGGAATGGGAAAATTTGAGAAATCTATTTCCTGACCAAAAGTTCTTTAGAGCATTAACTTTTCAAAATGACCCATCTTTAAAAAGAGTTGGAAAGAAAGAACGGACTTTGCATTAAAAGTCTGTAGAATATTATTAACTGCTACTTCATAATCTTTTCCTAGCAGGGTTTTAATGATCATTCCAACTTCCCTTATTTAGATTCTGAGGGCCACATCAACTTGAATCTGGGGTTTCAAATAATATATTTCAAATAACATATTGTCAACTTATTAACCCAATTTCAGTAATTGTGGTATAAATTCAAACCAAAGTTTTATTTTGCTCTACATTTTTTCTTATGAAGAATTAAATCACCTAAAACCGGATTTAAACAACAACAACAAAAACCTTGCAAAAAATCTATGTTAAAATATTCCATATACAATATATTAGTTTTCAATTCACAATGACAGGCAACATTATTAGAAACAGTCACTGAATTAAAGGCTTTGTAATGTGTCTAGTACCTTCCCGAGTATTACTCCTTCAATCTATCTCCAGGAAAAAAAAAAATCTACTTAAAATATGACCTTAAAAATTGCCATGAATGAATAATTAGGAACAAGAAAAATAAGTCACTGGCACTCAAAGGTAGCATGGTTCAATGTATTTTCTTCCCCAGTAGTTGGGTATACACTCTGGTTCCATTTATTAAAGTCAGATGGACTATAAAGAGAACTGCACACTCTATGCAAACTCTTCATCTGATCTCAAGTTTATGCAAACTTTTTAAATCAACCTGTAAGCACTCTTTTGGCGAAATCAAAATAATGAAATATTTTTTTTTCTTTAGTGTAGTCATTGAAACACTTCCTTTCAAGTTATACATATAATCCAAAGTTAAGTAAGCTGGCATGGAGTTAAATCTTCACTGTGATTTAATGTAATACAATACTATGGTGGCATAGCTATGGTGCTACTTTTGTAAAAAGGCAGAGATTTTCAAACACTTGAGGTAAACCTAGAAAGCCCAGAGCATATCACAGACATCTTAAAGATAAGCATTTTAAACATTTTCACCAGTGCTTCTCTGAGAGCAAGTTCTTTAAACAGAACTTAACAATTTTTACAATATTTAAAAAAAATACATCCCTCAAAAATAGCCCATCAATGCTAAATCAAACTTTCTGTATTTCTACAAAAATAGATGCACATAGAGCTATAAAATTGTATTCCTGAAAGAATGAGCATATTCATTTGTGGTTCATCTTTTCCTGACAAGATGGCTGGTTAAAATAAAAAATCAAAATAAAACAAACTTAAACTATGTATTGATAAAAGCAAGACAAAAAGAGAGAGTTGCACAGTTGGCAAAGGCTCAGATGAGGGGAAAAACAAACAAAAAAATCTTCAATGTCTAGGACCCACTCTGCTTTCTCAAGGAAAGGCTCCTCCAAACCAAAGTCAGCTGGCTGACACTTCTCCTTCCATGTCTATTTTGTCCCATTGCAGAATGGAAAGTCCAGGTAGCATCTTTCCCAGTGGGTGCGCAGATTCACGCTCCAATCCGACTTACTAATACTGTGTGTTTCAGTACCATGGTGATTCTTTGCTCTTGTCTTGGTGCTGTAGACCTAGGAAAAGTGACAAGGAGAGAAACAAAAAGCATTAACATGCATAACACTCAAAAAATGGGCATCATCTACAATGCTTTGAATACAGAAACCAAAAAGGCAACTGACGCTACTCTGAAGTATAACCTAAGGAATACCTGATCTTGAAGAAAATTTTGTGCTTGAGCTCTTAATTTTCAAAATGTCAACCAACAGGTGACACACACGCTAGATGAGGGTAGTGCTGTTTGTACAGTGGAAATTCTTTACTGTGGTTTTTATTTCCTTGGAGCATGAGTGAATAAAAAATTAAAAAATAGAAAAATTAATAAAATAAAATAAAACAAACCATTTTATTTCTAATTTCAAAAGGAGTGGATATTGAGGGAATACAATGCAACTAATCTTTGGGGCATTTAGGCTGAATTGTAGTTAATTCTTTTCAGTAACAAAAATGATACTATTTGGACTACAGTAGTGAATAAATTCTAGTGTATTTTGAAATGTATTCCACCGTGGAATTGTTATAAATTATGATGAGCAATTAGACATGATTAAAAAATGAATCTAGTGTCAGTAAAATATAGTTGGTTCAGAGTTAAGAGTACAAACTTATGAATTTACTTATTTCTTTTCACATCTTCCTCCAGAAAATATTTAAGATAGCTTACAAATATCCAAACTTCATAACAAGAAAATGAAATTTACAGGTAAAATTAAAAGAATAGTAAACAAAGGAAAATATGTATGGACTCTAATTCATAGCTAAAATGGTTAGGAAGTTTATCAAAGAGTAAACAAAACAGAAAATGTGACTGATTCGGCACTCATGTAGTCAATTGACTAATTTCTGATATAGACAATTAGCATAGCATAGCAAGCTCCTTACACCCGCTTGAAGTCACTTTCTTCAGTTTCTTTTTTGTTTTGTTTTGTTTGGTTTGGTTTGGTTTTTTGTCCAGAAGCACAGTTGTTTGGAAGAGTAAAAATTCAGAATAAGGGTTGCTCTTAATTTGTTTAAAACCAAATACCAAAACATGAAGGTAAGGCTATTAAATAAGTGGGTATATACAAAGCCTGACTCCTATTGTGTCCATCCTTGATCTAAAGCTGTTTAAGTCTGGGCTGGATGTCAGAAATAGAACAGTTAAATGAGCCAGTACTGTTTTCAACTGTACTTGTTACTAAAACAGCTGCAGTGATTTCATTTCTTGTCTTTCCAACTTGTCAAAGAATTTTAGAAAACAATGGGTATCAGTACAAAACAGACAGAATTAGTCAGTCGTTGATGGGAGACATTAAGATAATTTTTAAAAGTCTACTAAAGGAAAGGAGAACAAATGAGACAAAGAAACTCACAGAACTATAAGTCACTATCTGTGTTCTTTAGCATTAGCATCTTGGGAGAAAGAAACACTTCCTGAGGAAATATTAGTTCCACCTTAATATTTTTTCTTATGTGTACTAGTCTTATATTTAGATAGAGTAATTTTTTTTCTCTACATTTCAAATAAAGAGGAGGACCATAAAGAGGACAAAAGAGGGGGAGAAAAAAATAAGTTAAGGAATTTGGGGGTATATCAATTCATTCTAAGTTTTCTTTACTCATTTACAAAAGATTGTGCAGTTAGAATAATTTACAATCTACCATAATCGCTGTTGGGTGACTCTTATAATCTAAACCACCTTAACTGACAATCTGCTGACTGCATAAATATTTTTTTCATTATTAAAACGTCTCATCTTCTATATGACTCAGTATTTCCACACTTGAAGACTCCATCAATCTATAGAATGTCAGCACTGCAAGTCATGAATAGTGTTGGAATCATCAAGTGGTTTGAGTCTTTTTTTCCCTCTTAAATAAAGGCAATCCCTAGTTAGCTTTTCAAAGACATATGACTCCTTTAAAACCATGTTAGCCTTTTTCTGTAGACAAGAATTGAATTACTTAACATAGCCCTGAATTTTCCAATCAGAATAACAGAAGGTATTCTCTCATTATAACTTCATTTTATCTCTCTCTCTCTTTTTTAGTTTTCAAGTTTTTGCATTACTATAAAAAAATTCAATTCTATTCATCTGTGATTTGAAATGTATTAAATATCTAATGACGTCCTGTGTTTCAGCTTCTTGGTGAAGACACATAAGTCAAACCTTTGCTTTAATTACCAGGTATTCATACCTGTAAATTTTAAAACCAACATAAGTGAAGTACAAGAAAATGAACAATGACAAACAGACCCTACTACTAAGTTGCAACAGAGAAGCAGGGTTATCATTTTTCCTGCTATACAATCGGTGAGGGTAGATTAGGATATTAAGCCACCCGTATATTTAGTTTTCCCAGTAAGAGTTAAAGAGAACAAAATCATTAATCCATGAACTTTATGTGGTCTGCGGATATCATTAACACATGGTCCTTATGTGATCTACATATATCCAGGATTTCCCTAAATTTTCTTACCAGAACACAAAATGCCTCGCTATCATTTTGTTTCTATTCAGGCTTTTTGCTTTTTCATTTCCTTAACTTAACCCTATATAAAATAAGTTTATAACATATACTGAAAACTCCCCACTGGTTGTCTGAAATCACCCATATTTATCTTCTCGGTGTTTTTAACCCAGATTGGCTTAGCCATTTAATCAATAAGATTGTCAGTAGATAGGAAAATAGACATCATAAAAATTATGTTAATGAGCATATCCTTAAGACTAAATATAGCAGGCACTGTGTTAAGTGCTTTATATGAAATATCTCATTAAATGCCACCCACTGTGCTATATCATATCCACTTTACAAGTGGAAAAAAGTGAAACTAAGAAACGTTAGGCAACTATAAAACAGTAGAGCTAGGATTGCAAATCAGGTAGTCTGATGTCAGAGTCAATAGTCTTAACCGCACTGTATATGGCCTCTCTTATATGGGCTATACAGGCTATAGGCTGTGACACTAACCTATACTTCCCTAACTCCCCAAGTCAAAATTCTTTCATAAAATCAATTTAAGGAAATGTTAATGCATTTTTATATTCTTTTTTGATTGTTTAGAAACACTTCAATTTAACAGAACTGATATCAGAATTAACATAGTATCTGTCTTAGTGATCTTTTTAACTACACATCTGCAATGTTTTTCTTAAGACATAGCAAATGATTACACAGTAGTTCAGATGAAGACTACATACATTAGCTATACAAGAGGATATGTCATACTAACTGAAATGTTTTTTGAAATATCAATATAACCATTCTCCCCTTCCCTAAACTTCACCAGTGTGAACACTGAAGACATAAGGTAGACATTTGGCCTATGTGGTGGTTGTGGAAAATAGACTTGAAAACAAACACATCACATTGTTGGCTTTGGAGCTTTTAGAGTCTGGGATTCAGTTAGGAGAAAAAAACATAAAAAGAAATGTCATCCCAGAAACCCAGTTCTTCACTTCTATCACCACTATCATCTGACCACCAAAAGGAAAAGGAAAAAGAAATATCCAGACCCAGGAAGAACACAGAGGAAGTATAAACATAGAAAAGAAATTTAAGATAATTACGTGTGAGAGAGAAGTCTTGGGCAAGGAAGATCATAATATGATCTCCCTTAAAATGTGAAGAATCTGTTTAACAAGGCACCATAAATCATTTTCTAGCTGAGATTTTTAGGAGACATTAACTTCACAACCTCAACTTTTGCAAAAGATTCTGGGAATAAGGAAGTAGAAATAACAACAGGGTGTGTCCAGGCATGCAAAGCTTTGAGAATTCCATCTCTGTTGGTCCTAAATTTTCCATGAGCTCTCTGAGAATAATACAAACATTAGCTCAGAAAGAATTCTAGTTGAGCCCACTAGCATGTTCCAAAGCTATGATCTGGGTACCCTATGGCAGAAGAAATGGCATGGACCACACCACCTGAGCATCTTGAAGGATCACAAACACCAAGAAGCTGAACTCAGATTAAACAGGTTATTATGGGAGTGGGCACAAAACAGAGAATACACAGAGAGGCAGAACAGGGGAGGGAATATGCTTGGATACAAGACCAAGAATACCTCTTAACTGACAATCTTTGTAATATGACTAACCTTAACAGAGACACAATCCCAGGGAGAAAGTAAGGAAAGAATCTGAGAAGAGGTTTTATCTCTAAATAGGAAACTGTTTTAAACTAAACTCAATGGGATATCATTGGGTTGAACCAAGAATACTCAGAATTGATGTGATTAAGTTTTCTGCTATTGAGTAGAAATAAAAAATTTGGTTACTTAAAAAGCTCTACTCTGGCACACTTGAGTTTTAAAGACTGTCTAATAATTACATCCCCTGGAAAATCACACCCTACTTCTAATTCCTTTGACATAATCACTTGACAACACCATTGACTATAGCTCTTAAGTAAGTTGAATATGTTTCCAATTAATTTTATTGCTGGGGATAAAAAAGGTAATGTGGTCAACATACACTTCATAATATGTTGTATATATGAAGAGAAGACAAAGAGAAACATCAAACTTGAAAGTGGGGATAGAATATTTTATTTCATAGATAATAAGAATCTAGAAATCCTTTTGAATCAGAATGCTTACTATTAGACAATAAGCTGGTAGTTTATTCTTACATTAAAAAATAAATCCTTATTTTATTTCTGCTTTAATAAAGACATGTCATATTCATCATAAATATAAATATAAATATAAATATAAATATAGACAACACTGTATTGGATGCTCTATCAAAATATCTAACCTTCACCAACAACCTGACCTCTAACGTTGACACAGTGAGAGATGATCACAAAAGTGATGGCAGAGACAGTCATCTTATCTTCTCCCACTTTATAAAATTATCACTGGTAATGACCATACAACTGCATTTGTTTGTCTGAGTCCTGGGACAATCCGTTTAGTGCTAGTTAAGAATTTCTAAGTAAGATCTACATGGAAGTAGCACCTTAACACAAATATAGAGAAAAAAATATAAGAGCAAGAGTGACCCAATTTGGGAAGTAGGATTTCATTTTAGGTACATATCAAGATGAATCATGTTTAACCACCATGAAGAACCCCCATTATTCTTTTTTAAAATATACATATTTTTTAAATTTCAAAACATCTTAGGTTTCTTGTTTAAAAATCGAGTCATGGAGTATTTATAAAGTAAGATTTCTACAGAATATCCCATCATCAAACAATTTGCTCTGTGCACTCAATGTACACACATACTCACACGACTATTTATACTGTGCTTGCAATGTGCTTATTTCACAAGAGATATTATCTTGAAGAACCATTCCACATCACTATATATAGATAAACCCTTCGGAAGGCCTGCACAGTATCCATTGTACCCTATACTGTAAACTACACAATTCTCTATAGATCTACCGCATTTGAATACACAAGGACAAATATATAAATATATGTTATTTATGTAAATATTTTAGTAGATAAGATAAATTTCTAAAAAATTAAAACAATGCTTGCTGAGGCTTTGGCTGGTTGACTCAGTGGCTAGAGCATCAGCCCAGCTTGTGGACGATCCGAGTTTGTTCCCTGCTCAGGGCACACATGAGAAGCAACCATCTGTTTCTCTTCCCCCACCTTTTCCCCTTTCTCTCTCCCTTTTCCCTCCTTGCAGCCAGTGGCTTGGTTGGTCCAAGCATTGGATTCACTGGCTTCAGGCACTGAGGACAGCTCTGTTGATTCTAGCATTGGCCCTAGATGGGGATTGCTGGGTGGATTCTGGTCAGGCTAATGTGTGTGGGGGGGAGGGTGTCTCCCTACCGCTCTGCTTTTCACTTAAAAAATACATATATATGCTTTCTAAACCCAAGCACCTATGTATACTTACATTTACATATTTCATTGAGGGTGCTGTTTAAGGAAGTCTCTAGCAATAATCGTAATTTTTACTGTTTAATATTATTAGAAATTAAAAGTACCTAATTGTTTTAATTTGCACTTCTTCCCACTTTACTGAAGCTGAACATTATGTGATTATAGCATTTCTTTCTACATGTTTTACCTTTGGCCCCGTTTCGATGCTTTGAAGAGAGTAATTTCCTCATTGATTTCTAAGTGTTTTGGTATATGAGATATATTATACCAAATATATTAGATATATTAACAATTTTTTTTCCTCATATATTACAAAACTTTGCCAGTTTGATGGGTACAAAGTACCTCTATACTTAGTACTTAAATATCAAACAATAATTCTTTTTAATGTCATTCCGAATAATATGTATTTTTGAACTAGAAAAACAAAAACTTATTATGACAATTGCAATTACCCTTTTATCATTACAACTCTTACACACTAAAACAATAGTAATAGTCTCTTAACTATAATATAACTGTGTAATAATTTATTAGCAGAAGAAGATTTTTCTGTTTATGAAGATGTTTTCCTTAGGGCATATTTAGAATTGACTGAAAATCTTCATATAGCAGTAGTTGTAAACAATGAGATTAAAAAAAAACTATCTGAATTTGTCAAAATATCTTTAAATTCCAATTCAGAAGGGGAGTAGAAACGTAAAACCTGCTGAACCTGACATTACTAGTGGACCGTAATTGACTCAGTTATTGTTAAGAAGCATAGCGCCTGCACACCTAAGGCCAACACTGCAGGTAACAAGCAGTTCAGTGCTAGGTGCTTCCACTGCTCCCGTTTCTCCACTGCCAGGCAGCAAGCCACCTTAGTCTCTCTGTCCTTTCAGAACCCTAGCCCCTCCAAAACCCACAAACGCTCCCATGTAGAGTCTTCAGCCTTTGCCTTTAGCAGCATGCATTCACTTCCTCAGACTTGTGTGTGTCAAAATGCCCTACTGGACAGGAAACTGACAAGTATTTTAAACATCAGGATGTGGAGCTACAAATCTGAATCTGTCATATTAAAACTGACTGTGTGGACAACATAAAATACACATCACCAAGTCAGGTAGTTTTTGATCACAGCGGCAATTTACCATGCTCAAAATGTGAACGTCAGTGTGATAACCTCATGGGTAAAAAAAAAAGAAGCTTGGGATCGGGAGATACAACATGGGATGGAGACACTTCTCCCCAATTCAGTGACCTCGATTTCAAAAGCAGATATAAAGAACCCTTGAAGACAGAGACAAAGGAAAAAGGAAAGATGGAGTGGGGGAGAGTGAAATGGAACACCCTCTGTAATTTCTTCTACAGATTTTCTCCCAGAGCTGGAGAGGAGCAAATCCAAAAAATGCTTGGATCACTTATTGTAACTGAAACCACAAGTTATAGTACTCTCAAGAGATTCTAACTATCCAGACATCTGTTGGATAACAAATGCAGCCAAACATGCATCTTTAAAGAGGTTTCTAGGTTATGCAGTGACAGTTTTATGATCCAGAAAATAGATAATCCAACCAGAGGAAGAGTTAATCTGGATCCATTGCTTTGTCACAGAAACATAATTAGGAATAAAATGATAACACAGGAAACACTGTACCTGGGAGTATGGGTGGTTAAAAAAAAACATGAAAATTTTACAAATTACTTTTAAATCTGCAGAAATAGAAATCTCTTTTTATGCCTATTTGATTTAAGTAATCAACCTTTCCATTAAATCAAAACATATTGGAAATGATCAGGAAAGAATGAGATATATTGTGTATATATCAATTCTGTACTGACATCAGTCATTTTTCACAAGCTTGCTCTCTGACATTTTCCAGAGGAGTCAGTCTAATCCAAGAAAACATAAATAGAACTTCAACGATTATGAGGATGCGAAGCATCATCTGATCCTGCTCAAACAAAGCAGCCATGAAAATAAGTATTATAGCACATGCTTGTGGTTGACAGAAACTATGATGTTAACTCCCCAGTATATCAGGCGGTATTCAAATGAAAAACAGCATATTTTGCCTCTCATCGGTCTCTTGCAAGACGGTTTTTTTTTTGGGGGGGGGTCATCTTTTTGCCAGGGAATTCTGAACATGTTGACCACAGATAATTGTTTGTGAAACTTGATATTGTTGATAAATAAAACAATAAGAGTTAGGCAGCCTGAAAGAGAATAAAGAGAATGTAAATTCCACAGGCCATATAGGATTTTTATATATAAATATAATCTTTGTAGCCTGTTTGAAAGCTAATGTCGAATTGTCTGGGGACAAGTTCTGAAACGGATTTCTTCTTTTGAGCTGTTTCTTTCAGATGTAGCCTTATATGTGATATAAGAAATAGTACATCATCACTGAAAAGCTAATTTGCTGATACAAAGGACACTGACCCCTGGACCAGGCTTTTTAACACTTTGAGTGATTGTCCATTTGGAGTCATGCAAGAATTACCCAGGACTTTTTTCAACCTATACAGCTCCCATCTCAGATGAGCACAGAAGTTTCTCTTGGGAAGACTAGAATTTGAAAAAGTCCCCAAGAGCAATCACAGATAGTTAATGACAGCCCTTTAAGAAATAATCAAAAGATAACAACATTGCCCAATTTTGCTTGCAATTAAAAATAAGTTTCAGAGAACCACCTATAAAAATTTATTTACAAAATTAATACTCATCCCCTGGCCATTTGACTCAGTGGTAGAGTGTCGGCTCATGCGTGGATGCCCCTAGGTTCATTCCTGGTCAGGGCACACAGGAGAACCGACCATCTGCTTCTCCCCCTTTTCTCTCTCTCTTCTCCTCCCACAGCCATGGCTTGATTGGTTTGAGCATATCGGCCTGCGTGCTGAGGATGGCTCTGTCCGGACACCTCAGCCGCTAAAAATAGTTTGGTTGCCAGCAGCCCTAGATGGGCAGAGCATCAACCCTAGGCAGGGTTGCCAGGTAGATCCAGGTTAGGGCACATGAGGGAGTCTGTCTGTCTCTCTCTCTCTCTCCTCTTCTCACTTAAAATAATAACATTAATAATAAAACAATACTCAAATGTTAAATAAATCAGTTTTTAGTTTTTAAAAATTAGTATTTAATGGAGTCTGGATGAGTTTAATTACGTGTATAGTCTAACTTCCCTGGTCCGCACATAAAATTTCATTTGGAATTTCTGAGTAATAAGTACAAACATCTCAGCAATACATAAGTACAGTAGGGTAAGATGTAACTTGTTTTAGTACCCTCTCATTCCACGGGGCAGTGTGTTGTTCTACATAAAAGAAATTATGTTTTAAAATGTCTTGAAGTTGTACATCCGATAATGCTTCAAATGTTCATCTTTATTCTTTATCCCACCTCTCCTATTTGCCCAAACAAGAAAAAACACCCACTTTTCATTGTGTGGCCAACACAGGCAAACACCACTACTAGGAAATTGAATTCCCAACAAATATCACAGCCATTCTTCAAGAACAGAAATTAGTTAAGTTAGATACAGCCAGGAAGTGGCAGAGACGTTTAAAGCTAGCATCTCTGTTATTCATGATGCCACGAGAATCTCCAGTGTGAATTTCTTTTTCTGTTTGAAATGCACCATACTTATAAAGAATAATGAGATCTTTAGTTCTGCATATGTGTCACCATCTAGAAAACACAAGCACGAACCTTAGGTCATTGAAATCTCCCAGTTGTGTCAAAAGAGAACATAGCATTTTCATTTTCATCTGAAGAAGAGGTTCTGAGTCTTATTCAACATAACACAGCTAAGTGGTGACACAGGACCCAGAATCTATTTTTGGGGGGTCCTCTACTTTTCCCACGCACATCTCAGAACACACATTTCTACATCTCTGCAAATTTTCCTATGTTGGCCATCATTTTAATGTGCCCTTAAGTGTTTTGAGGGTGAACATAAATTAGTAATAAAATTAATTTTCTTTTCTCCTTTTTTTCTTTACTTGTTTGTTTCACACACATACATATGCATATACATGCACACATACGATTTTTTTTTGTTCTAAACTCTTCTCCTCTCTTCCTTAAACTCAAATCGGTGATCTCAACACCCGCAGCCCTAAAAGGAAGTACATTTGACCAGCTAGTTTTCTCTTCTTTCATTGAATTACGTGTGCATGCACATACCACAGACACATGTACACACTGGTTTCCTTGCCACCCATTTTAGGCAAGAAATGCACATACATGCTTTTCTGTATCTTTTTTGGTTTTTTAGTCAATGATACCACAGAGGATCCACTCATAGTTCCCCTTCTTCACAGCAGTCACTTGATTCCAGAGTTTGGCTACTGTGAACATTATCACAACCAACAACTTTGTACGTATATCTTTATATGCTGCTGCTTCATTAAAGCGGTAGAGACCCACAAGGCCAAAGTTTATGAGTATTTTAAATTGCAATACATTTTCTAGTTTACTTTTAAAAAAACTTTTAACTCCTTAATTTTCTACCAGCAATGTATGATAAATAGCATTTTTCCTAAAGTATGGTGCATTTTACAGAGGTTCAAACTGACACACACAGACACACACACCTGACTCGTGTGGCCATGCGGTTATTTGTGTTATTAAGCTAAGGCAGGGGTCCCCAAACTTTTTACACAGGGGGCCAGTTCACTGTCCCTCAGACCATTGGAGGGCCAGACTATTAAAAATACTATGAACAAATCCCTATGCACACTGCACAGATCTTATTTTAAAGTAAAAAAAACAAAACGGGAACAAATACAATATTTAAAATAAAGAACAAGTAAATTTAAATCAACCAACTGACCAGTATTTCAATGGGAACTATGCTCCTCTCATTGACCACCAATGAAAGAGGTGCCCCTTCTGGAAGTGCGGCGGGGGCCGGATAAATGGTCTCAGGGGGCCGCATGTGGCCCACAGACCGTAGTTTGGGGACCCCTGAGCTAAGGCATCCTAAACCACGCTGGCTGCTCTCGGAAAGCTCCTGCACTCATCCCGTAGGGCAGGGAGATCTGTGAGGGAAAAGTCCACGCTTCGGGCATTGTGACATATGGCACCGTTCTCTGGACGGAGGCCCAGAAGAGCGCCTGGACAGGATCGGCAGGGCTCTGGGACAGCAGTGGAATTTCATTAAGGTCCTGCAGGATCCAGCCGCGGATGCTCAGCACTCTGACAGCAGGGCTCTGGAATGCGCTTCTCCCTCTGATTCACCATCCGGGTCCTTTCCATGCAGAGCTCACTCTCTGGCTGGGATCTCCCGGCACTGTGCATGCACCTCAGAGATGGTTCCCATTACCCTTCTGGTCATGAAACTGTCATTCTGGACAGGCGCCCTGTACAACTAATGCCATTCAAGAGTGCATAAATATTTTAACACCCCTTTGGTGGGGAGGGGGTCTCTCTGTGAAAAATAAACTTATGACATAAACCATTTAAAAAGAAAATGTTTTGCAGGCAGGGTGAAGCAATTGGTTGTTAATTGCTAGAGTCCTGATTGTTACCAAATCATTATGAACTTTAAAAAAAAAATCCAGGGAAAGTATTAATTCATAAACATTCTGCCTAATGTTTTGTTAACCAGCAACTGTTGCCCTGTGACATTTTAACTCTCCAGATTCAGATCATGCCCTCAAGGTAAGAATCCAGAAATCTATAAACCTTCATTGAACAGCACAACTGCCGCTGAGAAACTGGAATGCAGGCTTCTGCAAAATGCTATTTTTGATGTGTTGACTCGCTGAAATGAAATGACTGGAAGTCAATGTCTAAGCCTATTCTATCTTAGAGCACCCCTAAAATTTTCTTCATTTCCTTATCATTTTTAATAATCACTAGTAATGTTAAGATAGATTCCAATAAATCACTAACCCTATAACCTTCAGAACTGCAACAACTAATACATATGTTCGGTGAGGCAATGTGTAAGGAGGGGAACTTCTTTAGCTGGTCACCTTCAATGGAGGTTATTTTGATGTCCTCTCTTCTCTAGAGTGAAAAATACCTTAGTACTTTATATTTTATATAAATCATATTATCCTGTTAATTATTCCTGTGACTCTCTGATGATTTCTTTCCAAATTTACAATCTCAATCTCTCTCTCTCTCTCTCTCTCTCCCTCTCTCATTGTAAAATCTGGAATGGGAGCATTATGATCTGAGGTAAACATTCAAATATCTTAGGTTGGTCACTTTTGGTTTCTTTTAGTACTTATTTTTCAAATGTATATGCTCAGAGACAGAAATAATTTATTGGATATTTAGCTCCATGATTTTAATTCCATTAATATACTCAAAGACATTTAAAAATTAGTAACACCTTAAAACGGGCTGTTAAAATAGTTTGGCATGGTTATTCTGAGAACTTTTATGCAATCACAATGTTTCTGTCCAGGCTTCCAGCACCAGACCGTCAACAAGGAGGCATGGGGCTTGCGATGTGATCTAGCAAGACGGCAGACACACAGGATGGATGAAAAAGCAAGTTGCAATTTGATGACCATCCCTCTTTCCTAGAGAGAAACTTCCTCTTCATTTGCTGCTCTGATGCATAGCTATTTTTATCCTGCTTTTTTTTTATTTCCTATGTTTGATGAAACAAAGATATATATGTCTCTACTAACAAATAGAAATGGGAACATCTGTATAATGTTGAACAAGACTGAACACCAGTATCTCAACTGAAATAGTTTAATTGGCCTATTTTAAAGTGAACGCTATGTAACAATTTGGGGCAATAATAATTCCACCTTAAATCTCATTAAAATAGTTATAATTTGTAAGTGAGGGTGCTTTCACAAAACATTCAGATTAAAAAATTCAGATTAAGCCAGAATATTTCAATGTAGTTTACAGGCCTTATTCCATGAAGAATTCAGAAAACCATTTAAAGTGACTTAGCTAATTATGACATATATTATCAGACACAAAGTGTCTATGGGAAGTGTAAATAAGGAAATTTGTGTACTCCAAACTTCCCTATTGGTACCCAGTGCTCCTTATCTAATATCAGATTTTAAGTCCTTAGAATTTTCTTTCAAGTTTCTTATCAAAATCATTCTATTCACAGATTTATCAAACCCATTTGTGAAAGTCTCTTCAGAAATAATTTATTTTATGCCTCAACTCGTGAGAGAATACTAGAAACATAGCTTCCTGTACTTACAGAAAATTTCACAATCTGCATTTAGTAAGTAATCTGTAGATCTAGTAACTACTGTAGTTTTGTTACACTTTGCTGAGCAAGAATAAATGTCCCATCCTATGATACATAATCACCTGGGGCAGAATCATCAGTCATTGAATCTCTTATTTCTGTAAATGTATAGCTAATATTTACATGACAAATTTTTTGATGGCCTGACCTGTGGTGGCGCAGTGGATAAAGTGTCGACCTGGAAATGCTGAGGTCGCCAGTTCGAAACCCTGGGCTTGCCTGGTCAAGGCACATATGGGAGTTGATGCTTCCAGCTCCTCCCTCCCTTCTCTCTCTCTGTCTGTCCTCTCTCTCTGTCTCTCTCTCTCTCTGTCTCTCCCTCTCCTCTCTAAAAAATGAATAAATAAATAAAAAATAAAATAAAATAAAATAAAAAATTTTTTTGAGAAGCCAAAGGATACATCAATATGTTAATTCCTTTTACCTCCAGATTTCCTGAACCTGTGTTATACTAAAAAATGTTATTTGGGGGGAAGGAGGGAGTAATTTTAGCTTACCTAAATATATCTTATAAAAAAGAATATGTGTACCTCAATTCTAAACTGTTTATATGAAGTAATTGTGACATTCCACAAAGTAAAAAAATAATTTTATAATAAATTTGTAGCTAAAATAACATGAGGGATTCTAACAAAAATAAATCTGTGGATCTAGAGATGAAAATAATCTCAAACCATGAGCAGCTTGTGTTTATAAAGAAGAAGTCATACCATAAAACATGACTGATTTTCCTTTTGGTAGATTTAAATACAGTGGATGAAGTAGAACTTATAAATAAAGTCAACTCTGTATTTCAATAAAAAGACCTCATTAACAAATTTTTACTTGAAAAATTAATTCACGGCCTTGGCCAGTTGGCTCAGTGGTAGAGCATCAGCCCAACATGTAGAAGTCCTGGGTTCAATTCCCAACCAGGGCACACAAGAGAAGCGCCCATCTGCTTCTCCACCCTTCCCCCTCTACCTTCTCTCTATCTCTCTCTTCCCCTCCCGCAGCCAAGACTCCACTGGAGTAAAGTTGGCCCGGGTGATGAGGATGGCTCCATGTCCTCTGCCTCAGGCACTAGAATGGCTCCAGTTGTAACAGAGAAACACCCAAGATGGGCAGAGCATCGGCCCCTACTGGGCATGCTGGGTGGATCCCGGTCGGATGCATATGGGAGTCTGTCTCTCTGCCCCCCCCCCACTTCTCACTTCAGAAAAATACAAAAAAAATTAATTCAAACTGGATGAGATATGGAAAGTTGTGTGTCTTATTTTAGGTAAATTATTGTCAATAACAAGAAATAAGAATGTGAGCATTTCAGTAAAATTCATGGTATCGTTATGGCAACTAAAAAAGAAATAGGTCAGAATTTACTTAATGTCATCACAAAAAAATATCTGAGCAGAATATATAGAGACGTATTCTTGCATTCATATATGATATCTAATAACATATTATCAAAATCATAAATATATTCATGTTTAACTCTTGTCAACACACAAAGGGGCCAATACTCTGAGCCTACTGAAGTTAGTCCTTCATCTCCTGGACCCACCCTTCGTCTAGGTATTAATGCTTGGCCCCATCTACCCTTCTTAACGTACTACAGAGCAGTTTAATGCAAAGTAAAAGTCATCAATAAAAGTTTAAAACCATGGCTTTTATTATGGGTAAATAAACAAGCTAAAAAACATTTTCCAAAGAGCATTCCTTGAAAAGATAATCAGTATGTTAAACAAAATGTGCCCATAAGAAAATCAGAGTGGAAAAAAATCTCTTATTAAAATTCAATATATTTCTTTCCTAAAGAATGTATAATAACTTTTTACATGATGAAGTAAATTGTGATCTCAAAGGCAGGCATATAGTCAGGCAATGTTAACTAATTAATTTCACCTCAGACCTCTTTTTTTTTTTCCCATTAAGTCCTTATTACTTGCTGAAATCACTGTTCCCACAAAACCCAGTTTTGAGACTGTTAAGCAGAATGAAGAAAGCCTAATGTGAGGTTTGTGATAACAGTGTTTTGGTAAAGGTGGGTATTTTCACGAGGAGGGTGGACACAGATGCCTTAGGATCATGTCAATAGGTATGCAGTATCTATTTTAAAAAGGGAGCAATAAACAAAAGCAAATCAGGCATGACAGAAGAGAGAGCCAGGACACCGGTGATGCAAGTGAGGCCCCCTGGGTGCAAAATCTAAGGAGGTCTGTGTAGATGGGACCCTGAGAATGAGAATGTCTTCAGATTTTATGCCTGAATCACCTCACTCCTCTCACCCCATCTTGGAACCTTCAGAAAAAAATGGACTGTTTCACTTCCTTTTAGTGCCAGAATTTTGCCTACAAAATCTCAGAACTCTATTACTATATGGTGTAATCATTTTTAGTTAATTACCAATATAACAAATGCCTTTTGAAAAAATGTCAAGAAATAATAGAAGTTTATAAAATAAAAAGCGACACTCTCTCAACCCCACAGTTCTACTCTTACATATATACCCAAGAGAACTGAAAACAAAACTTGTACATGAGGGTTCATTGCAGTATTACTCTTACTGGCCAAAAACAGAAAGAAACCAATTTAAAAATAAACAAAACGTGGTATGTCTATCCACACAATGGCAAAGTATCCACCCTCATTAAGAAGTAAAGTTCTAATACGTGCTTCATGGATGAATCTTAACAACAGGCTGCTAAGTGAGTGAAGGAAGACACAAAAGGCCACATACTGTATCATTCTATTTATATGTACTGTCCAAAAAAGGAAAATGCATACAAGCAGAAAGTAGATTAGTGTTTGCCAGGGCACACGGGGTGGGCAGAGGGGAAATTGGGAGTGACTTCTAAGAGATAAGGAATTTCTTGTTGAGCTGATAGAAATGTTCTGGAATTAGATAGTGTGGATGGTTGCACAACATTGTGAACATACTAAAAACCAAGGAATTATACATTTTAGAACAGTGTAGCATATGACATAATATAATCTCAATAATGATTTAAAAGCTACAAAAGCGAGGATCTGTTCACCTTCCCCTGTATAGCTAGCAGGTATAGAATACCTATCAGGTGCAGAGAACATTGGCAAATGTTTTTGCTTCATTAAGAAATGTGCCCCAAACCCTACAGCAAGTGAGTGACAGAGGTGAGCCTATAAAATCAGACAGTCTTCCTTCAAAGCTCAAGGTGCCCACTAATTACTAATGAGTAATAATCATTAAAAGTAGAGGGGGTATATAATTCTAGATAATTGTCACTGAGGAAGTTCAGGTGCATAAATGTGTGTGTGCTTACGTGGAGAGATGAAAACTAAACACATGGGACTCTATGAGGGTCAGAAACCTACAGCCTGCGTATCAAATCGGGACTAGTGTCTGTTTATATACAGAGCCCATGAGCTAAGTCTAAAAACATGGGTTTGGTATTTTTAAATAATTGAGACTGCAGGGAATACAAAAGAATAGCATTTTATTACTCATAAAAAGTATATAGAATTAAATTTTCAGTGTCCATCAATAAAGTTTTATTGGAATACAACCATCCTCATGGCAGGGGAAACAGCTATGTTAGGCTTGCTCCCTGGTTTACCGGCTGCAAGCACTTTGCTTAATTAGTGCGTGAACACGTGGCAGCATCACGTGTAGAGTGTATGTAAAGCAATGGGTTCTCGTGCTCAGAGTGGACTGCAGATTGAGGGTTGCCTGCCTGTCACTGGGAGGGGCCATTTTGCTGTATGTTTATCTGAGAAGTAGTTTTCCCCCACCTTGTTTGCTCATCCACCGTTGTAAGACTCTATTAAACGGGAATGGCCCAATGCTTTCTGGATCCACAGTTTCTCTACCATCTGCCTAAATCCAATGTGGACCTGCCTGGCCTCGGCCACCAGCATTACACTCATTTATTTAAGTTTTCTATGTGGCTTCTTCTATACTACAAAAGCAGAGCTGAGTTGTGGTGACAGACAGCAAGACATTACAAAGTATTAAACACTTGTATCAAGCCTTCACAGAAAAATTCTGTTGACTCTTGGATTTTATCATACATGATACTTTAAAACTTTACTTAGAGCCCTGGCTGGTTGGCTCAGTGGTAGAGCATCAGCTTGTCCTGTGAAAGTACCAGTTTCGATTCCAATCTGTGCACACAGGAGAAGCGACCATCAGCTTCTCCATCCCTCTCTTTTCTCTCTCTCTCTCTCTTTCTCTCTCCCCCTCCCTCTCCCCTCCCCCCTCCTCCTCCTCCTGCAGCCATGGCTCAAATTGTTAGAGCAAGTTGGCCACAAGAGCTAAGGATAGTTCCATGGCCTCGCCTCAGGAGCTGAAATAACTCAGTTGCCAAGAAACAAAGCAGGGGCCCAAGATGGGAAGAGCATTGCCCTGTAGGGGGCTTGCTGGGAGGATCCCGGGGATCCTGGTCGGGACACATGCGAGAGTCTGTCTTTCTGTCTCTCCTCCTCTACTTAATTTAAAAAAAAAAACAAAAAACTTTAGTCATTAAGTTTTATATTATTACCTTCAAGATTTCCTACAGACAGCTGCAAAATAAAACTGCACCCAAAGTTATTAAACCTTTCCCCTACTGATGACAATGTCGTATCTTTTATCAAACTGCTCTGAAAATAGTTGCATTAATTTATCTCTTAATGTTTTGAGAAGTTTCACACCCGTCTCGCCCGAATGCAGGCTCTTCCCTCGGTGTCTCAGGCTGAACGCAGCCACCATTTAGGGCTCAGGTCATGGTCATGGTCAGGTCAGCGCTGCATAGACTGGATAAAGGAACCCATCTCATGCTTCCCAACTACCGTATTTCCTTCCTTTGGCCTATTCTACAGAAACTTCTGTTCTTTCATAAGCAGTTAGAAAAGTGGAAGAGGAGCTGTTATTAATGTCTTTGGTCCTCCCGTAGCGGATACTGTGATGGGCACTGATCTCTCCTTATTCTGTGTGGAGACATTCATTCCCCTGCTGTTAGCAGCTCATAACTTTCAGTGGTCTTTTTATTTCGGAATTGCCTTCAGCTGAATAAAGCCATCTTGCCTAACATCACGTCCCTTTTCCAGAGGCAAATCCACCCAATATTCAGTCAGTGCAGGAACATAAAAGCCCACCCACCTCGACTGACAGCAGGACAATTATAAGAGGTCACCTGAGCTCCAGTGCTCCCCGTGGAATCAACTAAGGCTCAGTTAAATAAGCTTAATCACAGTGAGACCTCTTTTTACCCAATTCTTCTCACATCTCAAAGCTGTTATCTCAGAACATTACCTTATGAATTGTCTACAATCAAATCTGCATCTTAGAGTTTGTTTCTCCAGAAAACTGACCCAAAACATTGCCCCCTGACTCTTCCCAAAGGAAGAGAGGTGTAATATTTGATATGATGCCTGAGTTTAGGAGAGGTACACGAGCCCACATGGCTCAGTCCTTTCCTCTCTCTCACTGGGCCAGCGCCCATGCGGGAGACGGCATGCTCCACCTGCTGCTGCTGATTATAATATAAGCATACCAGCATCACACTTCAGACTGTGCTTCTCAGATTTCCTTTCACAGTAACGGTGCTCTAACTTGTGTGACAAGGAAGATGTCTATGGGAACCTTCTCTGAACTCTAAGTTGGATCTAAATTTAGCCCAGGATACTACAAAGTTCAGTTGGAGCAGTAAGCCAAATCTAGGATCTCCAATTTAACCTGATTAACAATTGTGCTAATAATTTGATCTTTATTTCATTGATTCTATTATCTTTTTTTTTCTTGTTTAGATCAAAACTATGGGACAGGGATGAATTATGACCATTATCCAAAACACACAGTGACAGAGTATCATTGCATATGTCCAATAGGTAAATCTTCACTCTTCATTATTCACTATTAATAGTCTAGTTTAACAGTGTAAATTAACAGTCTAATTTACATACGTCCACAGGGAGATGCTGCCCCAGCAATTCCTTAGAGAGAGACAGGCCTTAGTTCCTGTCCTTCTCAACGGAACTTGAGTATTTGCAATGTAGGCAAGCTGTTTTCTAATAGAAAAACTAAAATTGTTTCCTTACTTGGAAATGAATCACAGAAGACCTATTTCAGAATTAAAGAATTCAGAGCAATAACATGTATAAAGTATCTTATGTATAAGTCTTATAGAGTGGGCGCTCGATAATGTTGATTCATAGCTCAGAGAGAACAAAACTATTCTCCTCTCCACTTCCAAAATGTAGGAAGATGGTTTTCATTAAAAAAAATATATTTAAAGCTAAAGTTATAAACATCAGTTAGTTAATGAGGCTCACACCAAAGCTGACAACTACAGAAGTATATAACAGGTAACAAAAGTAGAAACAGAGAGCTCAAAAAAAGCAACCACATCCATTTTCTGTCTATATATTATGGAATGCTCAGAGGGAAGGCTTTGGACCAAATGGTTTTTCCCCCTAAAATTCACAGGTTAAATCCTAATGCCCATGAGGTGGAGACTCTGATAGGTGAGTATGTCATTAGGGCAGAACTCTCATGAACAGAATCAGTGATGTGATGAAAGAGATGCCAGAGACCTTGCTATTCCTTATGCCATTGGGGCAAACACTGAGAAGATAGTGTCTGTGAATCAGAAAGTGAGCCTGCACCAAACACTGAAAGCGCTAGAACCTTGATCTTGGACTTCCCAGCTTCCAAAACTATGAAAACTAAATGTTTGTTGTTTAAGCCACCCAGTGTATGGCATTCTGTCATAGCACCCCAAAGTGACTAAGAAAGGAGGGAACACCTTCTTTGCCTACTAAGGACAGCACTTAACTCTGGCCACACAGGTGCCATGGAAGGGAGATAAGAAAGAGCTTCCAGAATTCGGCTTCCCATGGTGGCAGCTACCAAACGGGGACTGTACTCAGATGTCGCCCCAGGGATCCAACAACTCAAGAGTTGCCTTCATTCCGTTGGTATGTGGCAAGGAAGGAAGGGAAGCCCATGGCGGTTAGCCCCATCCCATTCTCTTCTCTCAGGGAGGGAGGACCAAGTCCCCTGCTGGTGTGTTTAGAAAACCAGTTTGAGCCCAGGGACTCAATAGGAAGCTGAGATGGGTGAGGCCAGGCAATGGCCAACACTGGAAAGCTCAGTGCAGATCCAAGGACCAAGGTAAGACTATCCCACCCATGTCAGCGTGAATGCCGGGCCTTTATGACTCTGTGGGGTCCTCTTCTGTGAGTCAGCACTCAGATGAAGAATCTTGAACGCTAGAGAGAAACTAAGGAAAGACTGAGTCTCTTTCAACTTCTGGAAGGAAAGTTCTAATATGTCGTGAAGCGTTTCAGGAAAAGAACCGGGAACTGGGCGTACAGGTGGGTGACACTGGAACGCAGGAGGCTCTGGGGCTGTAATCACTGACTGGATGAGTATTTTTTTAGCTGCTGATGCCTGTGATTTCATGAGCTCAGAACTATTAATACTACTAATATGACTACTCTGGTCCAACGAACCAAGCTCAAACATTTAGCACCATGACCTTCCGAACTAGTGAATTCCAGAAAGGAGCTGAATGCTCTGGGAATAAATATTTCCCTTACCTTTTTTTATAAATCTGTTGAAAATAAAACTTTATAGTAGTTTTATTAAGTCTGGTATCATTTAAAACAGAGAGGGAGAGAAAGAAAGAGAGAAAGAAGGAAAAGGAGGGAAGAGAAGGGAAATCCTGCTTCTTAAAAATATGTCTCCTAATCGTTTTCAAAGAGTAGACCTGGACTACATTCCAGAAAACAGTTTATTTTATACATCACAAATAAGACCTAACATAAAAGGAAAAAGAACTGAAACATACTATTTATGATTTCTGTCAGGCATTAGAGCACACACACGAGAGAGAGAGAGAGAGAGAGAGAGAGAGAGGAGGGTTCAAGAATATGCTCAGTACCCTTGATACACGTAAGGAACCAGAGATTCCAGTCCAAAGGGACAGTTGACTAGTTTAAGAAACGGGAGGGAAGCCCCAAGACCTTTCTCAGGCTGTGCTCCATGAACTAGTCCTACCAGTTTCCGCAGGAATGCAGGAATGATTGCAAAATCGTTAGGTCCCCTGAACATACTGGCAAAGCTTAACTTGGGCATATAAGAGGAAAACATATTTCAAAGTCCTCAGAACATCCCCCACCTTCAAATGTTTATTTCCTAACTCTTTTTTTTTTCCTCTTTGTGGAAAGGAGGAAATACAGCGGCTCACCTGTGTCAAATCCCACGCTTGGCACTATGTCCACAGTCCCGTGGAAGGCGCCGGCCCACGCTGAGGTAGCAGTGGTGACTGTCGTCGACTCCGTCTTGGTGATGTCACCCTGGGGAGCAGGAATCCTGGCTGCCCGCACCGCCGGCATCAGCAGGGGCCCGTAGGACGCCTCCAGAGCGGAGCCGGCGGAAGATGGGTGGCGGCGGTGGTGGTGGTGGTGGTGGCGGTGGTGCACGTGAGCGTGGGGGTGGTGGTGCCGCAGGTACACGTCGTGCACGTGGCTGTAGGGCGGGCTCACCTGAGATGCCAGAGGGTAGTGCCAGGACTCGGAGCCGGGCGGGGGCGCCGCGGGGCCCGGCTGGTGCAGGCCGTGTCCGGGCCAGGGGCTGGGCTCGGCCGCGGGGAAGGCGCCAGGGGGCGCCGCGACCTGAAAGTCAGGGTGAACTCCCCCCAGACACGGTGCCGGTGGGGGCTGGTAAGAGCTGGTCCAAAAGGAAGTCGGGAAACTACTCCTCGGACTTGCGAGAGCTGAGCTGTCTGAGAAGACAGAAAAAGACATTATTGACGTTAAGATGCAGTTCGGAGACAGACGTTTCGCTGCACGCCCGATACTTGACAGCAGGCTGATCAGTACGCCCTTCTTCTCCCCCCAGAGAGGTGGGGGGAGACGAGGAAAACCTCTGCGCTCCCCTGAGAAGTCAGTGCAGCGCGCACGGTTCAGGTGCTGAAGGCGTCCCCGCCCCGCCCGCGGGCGGGCAGCTGACCCAACCACAGTCCACGCTGCTCAGGCCTGAAAAGCTTCCTTTCCCCGGGTGTCTTGCTGCCATCAAGTCTGAGCAGAGGCCGTCGTAGGTCCCTACCTCGCAGGCAAAGAAAGCTTACACCGCACATGTGGTCCAGGGAGGTTGGAAATGAGGCTGTTCACTAACCTCTTTTAAATGCAAATATAATTTTCACTCAAAGTAAACATTTTAATGCTGAAAGGTACAAATGGAAGTAGGGGTTGCATAGGCATCTCGTTTATGCTCACCAACCTCATTCTCCATCAGGAAGAGCACGCTAAGCTGACTTTTTTCCGTAGTGGTCTGGGAGTCCCTGCACTGACAACACTCACAGTTAACATTTAATAATAGTGACCAAATGCCCAACACCAGGCCAATGGGTGATCTTAATGCAGCCTCACTTGAGCTCTCTGAGGTAGTTATGGTTATTTTGCTATTGTTATTCCCACTTTATCCATGTAGAAATCGAGGCAGGGAAGAAGCCCAAGACTTCACAGCTGGAAAGAAGGAAACTTGAGCTTCCAAGATGAGTAGCCCGCCTCCTGGGTGGCCAGCATTCTTCATCACTGTGCCACAAGAGGGCACAATTGTAACCATGACCTGAACATTAGGATTACGTGAAGATTCTATGGAAATCAAGAGACTCAAGAAGGAGTCATGTTGGAAAAGGTTTCTGGGAAGAGGAAATACTGAAAAATAGAACTTGAACATAAATTAGAAAGAGGGATAACCTTCCCCATCACTTGCAATTTTTCCCACTCAATCCTCATAACATGTTTATAGATAACCGACTATGGACCAGACATAGAGAGGTCCCATATGATCTGACATATGCCACTGTCTGATGGGGGACAGATAAACATACCAACATGTGCCTGGCACACAGGACTGTGTCCTGGCAGGTGCCCTCATGGGGAAAGCCCAGAGAGAAGGCACAGAAGCGGCCTAAGAATGTGACTGCTAAATTGAAAGGAAGAACAAGGCTGGCCTTGCGAAGAAGCAGTGGAGAGTGCTTTAGGCAAATGGAAATGTATGTGAAGGAGGCCAAAAATTACGAATACACACTTAATATAGATAAAAAAGTATTTGAAATATTAAATGAGTTCAGTGGGCAAAAAGGTGGCAAAAGTTTAGACTAGGGTCCAAGGAGGTCAGAGGTGGGTATGGCCTTGCCAACCATGTGCTGACCGTGGGTGCTGTCCTGGGAAGGTCTCAGTGAGCTTTGAAGGGTTCTGACCTAGAAACTGAGATAGTCAGATCTCTATGAAGAAAGATGGATGCCTCCAGTACTAACCCATGGCCATGGTGTGGTGTCACTGAGTGAGCACTGGACTGGGAGTCTAGAAAGCTCAACCAAAGAACCAGCACTTAACTCTGACCCTGTCTCATTTTGTGACTCCAAATGGACCTGTGGCCTCTCTGTGGCTCAGTTTCTTCCAACAAAATTGGAGGCACTTGAACAAAAATTCCAAGTACCTTCTGGCTCCACACTTCTGTCACTTGAAAAAAGTGGTCTGTAAATTATTTCTATCTCTAGGTAAAGAGATAGAAAAATACCTTATTCTAGATAAAGATAAGGTTGCTCAGCACATTAGTTGTCCATGTATACAGTAAGATAGTTTCTTAATACTGGGTTCCACACAGACACAATAGCCTTTCCAGGTCTGCCCACTAAATAAAGAATATGCCAGGAAGTACTCTAAAATACAAGCATTTGGAACTCTGATGTATCCATGTTCTCAATTTCCAGGACAATTTGTTTAACATCAGGGAAAGCTTGTGCAACGTGAGTCAACCAGCACACGTGTCACCTGACTTACACAATTAGGGTATCGCTGTGGTGTTCAAGCATTTCCTTTCTCTAGCTTCCCTAACAGCTGTAGAGCCTCCTTTCCCATTCTCACCCTTCCCCATTCTCTCCCGGTCAGCCCAGAGCTGTCATCATTCACTCCATTCATTCTGTGGACTGACAGCTCCTCACATCTCACATTCAAGTCTCTACCCTATAGAATCTCCGTGGATCTCAAAACCCTTGCGGAAATCTAGGAAGTGATCATCTTCTAAAGGCAAAGAATGAAAGTATAAATCATTCTTCAAGTGTTCAAACAGTCCTGGCAAACTTTTCATTGAATACATTTATTTGTTTTGTCATAATCACAACACATCAGAAAACAGCACTGAAAATGAAACTTACTGGCACTGTAACAAATACGTTTTATTTAAGAATGCTCTCCCTTTGACATACAAAAAAAAATTGCTGCTAATGATGAGAGAAAACTGTGCAAGCTGTGAGAAGAAAATTCAATTTGCCTTAAATGATGGCCACCACAGAATATTTCTGTCACACCCACAATGGAAGTTGTTGATGTGTAAAGTGTATAGCCCATACAAGCCGTTTACAGAGGCTCTTTAGAGCAAATAATGCAGCCCTGCACCACCAAGCTGCTACATTGCTCTCACAGGTCCAATCTTTGCTACCAAACCCTTCATTCTACTTGTAACTTTCACCCCCAGTGGGGTCAGATCCTATTATAGAAACTGTGGGACCCAACCCACAGGTGTGTGCCAGAGATCCCCTTATTAAAATCCACCATTAAAATATCAAAAGCACTGAGAGTACATATTTCTCTGGATGCTTTCCTTTTATTTCTTTTCATTTATAGGTACATGGACCCAATTTTATTTTACAGATGCTTAAGCCTTTTGGACAGACATGTACAATGTGAATAATGAATAAATTCCTTACAAAAAAAACCCTTGTCTTATTTATGAATTATTGTAATGTGATTAGTGAACACATTATCATTGAAAGTGAAGCTCTATTTTTAAAAATGCACTTGATAAAGTCTGGACAAAGCTTTAACATGCCCCCAGGGAAAAATAAAATTAGAAGCAACTTAGTGTTTTCCCAGTTGGTATGTCTCCTGAGATTAATACAGACTTCGCAGAGATCCATGCAGACCTTTCAAAAACAATGTTACATTTTACAAGTAAATGAAATGATGTTGAATAGAAAGTATATTTATAGACAAGTTTAAACTTCAAAAACACTATTTGGTATCCTGATAAGAGAAAATCTTGATACTAAGAAACAGATGATATGCCTTTTTCCATGCTTGGGAATCAGTGTCCTTATTTCATTTGTATGTAAATTTTTTTCATTATATGACTCTTTGCTTAGGAGAACTTAATCACAGCCACATTTGTTGGAAGGAAAAGCTTATGAGAAATTGTGCACGAGCTATTTCCATGCAATATTACTTTTCAGGTTAGTGGGGGCAATTCAGAACTGTATACTGTTAACATTCCGGGTGACTGTGGGATCAGGTAGCTGGATGAGGTTAACACTGACAGTCCGACATGTACAAAGTATCTATACTTTAATTCAATTTGCATTTCGGCTTAAAAATATTATACACATATCCTTATTTCTAAACAACAACAAAATGACCAAATTGATGTATTGTCTATTATAACTCACCCAAAGCATACCCAGTGATTTCCCTGGGTAATTTATACCGGAAATATACCTCAGAGATAAAGAAGACTTTAACTTGGACCATCAAGTGGCTCTTTCAATTCTTAATAGCTGGAGTACCTTTTACATAAATTCTTTAACGTCTCTTAGGGCAAACAATTTGATCAAGAGAAAATTCAACATCTATTAAAAAACACATTGTACTACTTAATATTGAAAATAAGTATATTAAAAGGATAACAAGACACTAAAATGTTACAGAACCAGGATCTTAAATTATCTTAAAAATCTCTGGAAAACACATCCTTAGAATAACATTTACCTTTTTTTTATTCATCTCAGTGAAAACTGTGCTACTGCATTTTTAACCTGAAGAGTCCACACTATAATTCCTATCTTCTTCTGCTTCTCATGAAAATAAGTTGTTGGGTCAGAGGTCAAAGGATATGTATTCTAAAGCTTTCTGTCGCTCAGGAATTAGATGTTAGCATTCTGTGAAAAGATTGCTTTCCATTACTTTGTCCTAGAGCCGCTCAAAATGGGCGTTGTGGCTGTAAAATGAGAGATTCCAGGGGTGATACCCACATTCCTCGGAGGCAGGACCGTGAGGGGCGTCAGACCTCACCGTCTTCCCACGTGCCTGCTCTAAACTTCCCAGCAGCGCCCGTCCCTGCAGCACCTCCTGGAGCTGCTCGCAGTTCATCTGCCTCCTTCCCAGTCTCAGCCGGTTCAGAAACCGGCCCTCCTTTTCCATTCGCCCTTTGCTCTTTTAGGAGAGCACTCATTTTCAGAGGTCTTTTCTACCAGAATGAGTTGCTCCAAGCACACGCTACTGAATCAATCAAGCAGCAAGTATTTTGCCACTACCAGAAGGAAAAGTGTCAATAAGTTTTTATAGCAGGGCTATATCATGCTACGGCTCATCCTCATTACTCCCCTTTCCTATACATGCACGCATGCGCACACCCTCTGTAATGGTCCTGGGACACTGAGATCAATGCAGAAACATATCTGGGGGTTGAGGTTCTATTTGGATGGGGATAAAAGGACAATCAGATTCATTAGGTTTTCTTAACTGAGAAGCCCTATTCAATTCCTGCAAGAATATATTGTGAAATAATAGGGAATTGATGGTATATTGTGCCAAAGTACAAATATTTACTGCCAATTGTTTATCTAACAGCTGCAAACACCTAAAGAGGACTTTCCTCACACTATCAAGATACACACTCAAAGTAAGACCATTATTCCATCATTAGCCGAAACTCTATTCTTCTCTAAAGGTTTATATTTAACCTGTATAAACATATACAGGTTAAATATATTATGCAATCAAATATATTATGCAATCAAACATAATTCAGTTTTAAATTCCTTTGTAGCACTGTAGCACTTGTGTAGCACTGTAAACTTCCATGCCATCAATTAGACCCTTTAATTTAATACAGCTGGTCAGCAGCTCCTGCGGACTCCTTCCTGTCAATAGCCCTGAGGACCTACTATGTCCAAGAAACTGTGTTTCTGCCAGAAATACAAACTTCCAAAACACAATGTTTCTTTATAAAGATTCAAGGCTGATTGATGCAAAAGAAAAAGAGATGGCCCTGGCTGGTTGGCTCTATGCCTAACGTGTGGATGTCCCGGATTCACTTACCGGTCAGGGCACATAGGAGAAGCAACCATCTACTTCTCCACCCCTCCTCCTCTCTCTTCTCACTCTCTATCTCCCCCATCCCCTCTGGCAGCCATGGCTCG
This sequence comes from Saccopteryx bilineata, assembly GCF_036850765.1. Taxonomy (NCBI): domain Eukaryota; kingdom Metazoa; phylum Chordata; class Mammalia; order Chiroptera; family Emballonuridae; genus Saccopteryx; species Saccopteryx bilineata. The sequence continues at coordinate 20,893,835 of NC_089497.1, forward strand.
ATTGGAGCAAGTTAGCTCCAGGTGCTGAGGATGGCTCCATGGCCTTGCCTCAGGCATTAAAATAGCTCAGTTGCCAAGCAACAGAGCATATCCCTAGATAGGTAGAGCATTGCTCCATAGGGGGCTTGCCAGGTGGATCCCAGTAAGGGGCACATGCAAGAGTCTGTCTCTCTGCCTCCCTGCTTCTCCCTTAAGAAAAAAAATTTTTTTAAAAAGAGAGAGAGAGAGAAAAGGCATCTGACCTTGATCTAGCACCTTGCATCAAGCCCTATGCCAGATTCTTCATATACATTATTAAAAAATCTTTATTATAACCTTAGGAAATGGGTATCCATAAACACATATTATGGACTTGAAATTGAGCCCAGAGAGATGTTAAGTAATTAATGCCAAGTCACATTGCAACCAGACAGTAATAAGGCCCAAAATTAAACCCCAAATAAACAGAATCCAACGATTACATTATCCAAACCTATATTGCTTTGGCAATGAATACAAAACTCCCAATAACTCTCTTTGCTATATATGGGAATCTCAATTTATAATGCCTCTCTTTAAGATATTAATTTCTAAATCTTTATGAATCTATAAATTATATTCAAGTTATATATATATACTTATCTAAAACTGATTCACAACTAGAAACAACTATGACAAAGTTTTATTCACAAAGTCAAAGGGAATAATACATTTGAAGTCAGAGAACTTTACAGAGAAAAGATTTCAACTATCACTTAATTCAACCTCTTTATTTTACAAATAAGAAAACTGGAATCAATGATTTTATATAAGTTATTGCTAATAAATTCTCCATTACCGACTTTTGTGTTTTCTAATCTGGGGTACATGGTATGAACTTGGTTTTTATAAGCCAGTTACTTAATTATTCAATTTGTATTTATTGCATATCTTCCATATAAAAGTGCATTATCCCAAGTATACGGAAAGATGGAAATAGAAGAGCACACTGTGTTTGCCTTGGCTACTCTGATAAACTAAAGGGACATAAAATACTCTAAAAATTCTTGTTTCTACCTTGTATTCTTCATTTCAGTCCAAACTCACTAGCATTTTTACTTTGCATCAAACACTGCAAACTCAGTCTTTACTCAGGGTCTTTGCAGTGAATGCTCTCTCTGACCTGAATCATCTTCCCCTAGATATTCATGTCGTGAGGAACACTCTTTTTTCCTTCAGGCCTGCACTCAAATGAAATGGTCTCAGAGACAGCATCGATTATTACCCTAAGTAAAATGGTCCCTTGCATTTCACTATACATTTATTACTTGCCTCTTCCATTAAAACAGTCCGGGAGTGTAGAGCCTTTGAGACTTGTTTACTGATACATTCTCACTACCTAGAACATAGCAAGACCTTGATAAATATGTGCTGTGTAAGTCATGAATAAAAGAGGAGCTAGATTTGAAGCCCAGATTTCAGATCATGCTAAGAAAATTGTAACAATAGTTACTAAATCATTACCATTATCTACCATTTCTATACCAAAATTTGGCATCTGTCCAAAAGGCTTCTTTATTGAAGCATGCAGATTCTAGTAAAAACAATGAACTGTAAAGTTTTTGCATAGACACAACACTTCACTTAAAACTATTCTGGTTATGCCTGACCAGGCGGTGGTGCAGTGGATAAAGCATCAGACTGGGATGCGGAGAACCCAGGTTCGAGACCCCGAGGTCCCCATCTTAAACGCAGGCTCATCTGGCTTGAGCAAAAAGCTCACCGGCTTGGACCCAAGGTCGCTGGGTTGAGCAAGGGGTTACTCGGTCTGCTGAAGGCCCACGGTCAAGGCACATATGAGAAAGCAATCAATGAACAACTAAGGTGTCAAAATGAAAAACTGATGATTGATGCTTCTCATCTCTCTCTGTTCCTGTCTGTCTGTCCCTATCTATCCCTCTCTCTGACTCTATCTCTGTCCCTGTATAAAAAAAAAAAAGTAAAACTATTCTGGTTATGATACTAGACAATCACTCCTACTTCCAGCTGTAATTTTGGTCCCTTGTTTCTACATTCCAGGTTAAATAATTATTAATGCCTATGTGAGTGTGATAAGAGATGGCCATTGTTTTATTAACTTCCTAGCACAAATTTTTCTGACAGGATTTATTATTTATATATCAAACTATTTGTTAAAGATAGCTAACTCACTGAAGTTTTCTTTTTACCCTCCACAAGTTATTCAACGTATTCACCACGTGCTACCAAATAGGATATTTGTTGATTACATAAACTCTTAGGTTTCCTAGGACTAAGTTTTCAGTTCTGTGGGAAGCGTGTAATATGTATTAACCAGACGACAAGGTATGATTTCCCTTCCACCTCTGTCAGGGTCTTGGTCACTTGTGTTTGTATTCTACCTTCCCATTATAATCACTGCTTATCTTATTATTCTTCATATTTAGGGGGAAAAAAAAAGAAGAAGAAGAAACGGAGGGAGGGAAGGAGGAAGGGAGGGAAAGACAAGCATCATATCTACAGACCAGGCCCAGAAATTTCATATGGCCAGAACCTATTCTACAACGGAGCAGAACCAATCCTCTGATGTTGAGAAGGAACCAACCACCCTTCATGTCTCACCTGCCCCCAACCACAGGTAGCCTACCACAGGTGACCAGCCTTTCTTCATCATCGGATCATGTGGGGCAGTTGTTAAAGTTTGATTTCCAGACCCTTCCTTTAGAGACACCGATTCAATAGGTCTGAGTAAAAGGTCTGCAATCTGTGTTTTAATAGCACGGGATCAACGACTATCAAATTTGAGCCTGCATCTGAATTAGTGGGAGCGCTGGTTAAAACACATCTTTCTCTACCCCTGAGTTTCTGGTTTAGTAGGTCTGGGGTGTGACCCAAGAATCTGTTTCTCGTCCTGGAAACCACATTTTGAGAACCATTTTACTGGATGCTTCAAATAATCTGGTGAGTTCAAAAAAAAAAATGACCCTAACACATTTCTCGAAAACTATCATTGAAGTGATGTGTATATATCTTTTCTCTAACCTTGTCTTTGTCCCAATTAAGAGGTCACATAACGATTTTCAGAAGTCTAGTCATACCTCTGTGACCTCTATATAGAAGAAAATAAAGAAGAGGATGCTCAATCTACTGTTTCACTTCACCGAGGTAAAAACAGTAGTCTAAACCCATGTATATACATACAGTCAATAATATCTCGATTGTATGGGACAAAGAGTTAAGACCACAACAAAGCAAGATGGAGAAAGCTATCAAGAGAACATAGAAGGCTTTCAAAGTCTGTATTCCTGGGTCAGACTCAGATCTCTGCTATGTCACCACGTAGCACCTTGTGGAATGAGCAAAAGCTAATTTTTAAAAGCCGATCCAGGCACGCCTATTATTTAGACATCCAAATTGGGCCATCGGGGCTTAAGGAATGGAGCCTCGCAGCTAGATCCTGCCACTATAAACTCCAGCCGGTTGCATCACTACTTTCCATGAGGAATTTAAGGGGTGTGACTGCATCTTTTCCAACCCTGCATTCCACATGTGACAAAACCGATCCAGCTGTTTGTCTAAAAGAAATTCTTTGCTGTCCTTAAAAATTAAAAAAGCAAGTGGATATCCGTCCTTCAGAGGCAAGTCTCCAGCTGGAACCTGGTACAGGCAGTTGCGAAACAGAGACAGGGCCCTGGAGAGCATCTGCTTTTACATTCTTACCTCGCCATAGGGGGGTTAGCCCCATCTTGCTTTTTGAAATGGCAGATTCTGGATGGAGCATGCTGGCTTGGCCCAAAGCTCTTGAGAAGTGTTCATCCACTACTGACCCAATGTCTCCCTGGAAATAAGTGAAAAGGACACAGCGAGAGTTAAGGTACTCCATCTCGGCAGGCTGGTCTTTCTCCTCCTCCTCCTCATCCTCCTCCTCCTCCTCCTCCTCTTGTTTGCTGGGAAGGGTGACTTCCAGAGAGTCCTGCATCTTGCTGTATACCGCTAACTTCTTCTGGGATGGAATAAACAAAACACAGTATCAAAGACAAGTTTGTAAAAAAAAGCATGAACTAGTTAACTTTTCAATTTTAAAAATAAGTCTAAATATTAACATATGTTCTCACATTGATCCTTCTTCATCTGCTTTATGCCAGCTTTTTCCCTCCCCAAACCAGCCTCTCCTTTCCATCCTCAAAAAAATAAATTATATTCCAAATTTAGAGAAAAAAAAATTAAAGTCCTTTATCAGCTTTCATATTTCCAATGTATAAACGCTTTTTGGTAAGAGATAGCAGAGCAGAATGACTTTAAAAAAAAGTGAGAGATTTTCATTTTTCTTCATTTTTTATTTTAAGCATTTAATGTGCAGTAAATGGTAGTTTGGGACAGGGAGAAATGGGGACAGGAAGCCTAAGGGTCTGAGGGTCGGGTGGAGAAGGAAAGAGCTTTTCATAAATGAAGTAAACTAAAATAAAAACAGGAATGTAGCATCTTATAAGAGGATTTGGCAGATGTGCCCAACTCATTTCTCAAAAATCAAACCAAAATGACAAAATAAATCTGTGTGAAGATCCATTTTGCATGGAACATATTTTTCAGATGTTCCATTTACCACCATTATTATAGAGAGGGGAAAAAAATCTTGTTGTGGCTTACAGAAAATAATACAAAATACTAGCAATGGTGAGTATGGCTTTCAAATAAAGATGAGAAAGTTTTGGTGATTTTAAAATATTTTTAAAC